>NC_047110.1:52619984-52774984 GCF_902500255.1 Thalassophryne amazonica | reverse complement strand
ATTTGAGGGAAATGGTGATATTGTGTATGTGGAAAAAGTTTTAGATCTTTGAGTTCATCTCATACAAAATTGGAGCAAAACCAAAAGTGTTGCGTTTATATTTTTGTTGAGTGTATATATGTATGTATATGTATCTATGTGTATATATATGTATATGTATGTATGTGTATATATGTATGTATATGTATGTATTTGTTGTGTATGTTATGTCTATTTGTGACCATGTCGTGCTGCCTTCTTGGTCAGGTCGCTCTTGGAAAAGAGATTTTTAATCTCAATGAGGCTTTAATCTGGTTAAATAAAGGAGGTACAGTTGTATGCAAAAGTTTGAGCACCCCTGACAATTTTCATGATTTTCCTTTAGAAATCATTGGTTGTCTGGATCAGAAATTTCAGTTAAATATATCATATAGCAGACGAACACACTGATATTTGAGAAGTGAAATGAATTTTCTAGTATTTACAGAAAGTGTGCAATAATTATTTAAACAAAATTGGGCAGGTGCATAAATTTGGGCACCCTTGTCATTTTATTGATTTGAATACATTTAACACTAATTATTGGAACAAATTTGGTTTGGTAAGCTCATTGACTCTTCACCTCCTTACACAGGTGAATCCAATCATGAGAAAGGGTATTTAAGTTGGCCATTTGCAAACGTTTCCCCTCTTTGCATCTCTTCTAATCAGTGGCAACATGGGAGCCTCTAAACAACTCTCAAATGACCTGAAAGCAAAGATTGTTCAACATCATGGTTTAGGGGAAGGATACAAAAAGCTATCTCAAAGATTTCAGCTGTCAGTTTCTACTGTGAGGAACATAGTGAGGAAATGGAAGACCACAGGCACAGTACTAGTTAAGGTCTGAAGTGGCAGGGCAAGAAAAATCTCAGATAAGCTGAAGCGAAGGATGGTGAGAACAGTCATAGTCAACCCACAGACCTGCTCCAAAGACCTACAACATGATCTTGCTGCAGATAGTGTCTCTGTGCATCGTTCAACTACACAGCGCACTTTGCACAAGGAGATGCTGTAATGCAGAGGAAGCCTTTTCTGCGTACACACCACAAACAGAGTCGCTTGAGGTATGCTAAAGCACATTTGGACAAGCCAGCTTCATTTTGGAATAAGGTGCTGTGAACTGATGAAATCAAAAGTTACTTGGACATAACAAGGGGCGGTATGCATGGCTGAAAAAGAACACAGCATTCCAAGAAAAACACTTGCTACCTATAGTAAAATTTGGAGATGGTTCATGCTGTGTGGCCGGTGCAGGTACTGGGAATCTTGTTAAAGTTGAGGGTCACATGGATTCCAGTCAATATCAGCAGATTCTTGAGAAGAATGTTCAAGAATCAGTGACAAAGTTGAAGTTGCGCAGGGGCTGGATCTTTCAACAAGACAACAACCCTAAACACTGCTCAAAATCTACTAAGGCATTCATGCAGAGGAATAAGTAAGTAAGTAAACTTTATTTATATAGCACTTTTCACAGACCAGGGTCACAAAGTGCTTCACATGATAAAATCAATAAATACAAAATAACACATACAAACATTTAAAAGAAAATCAAGCTAAAATGCAATTTTAAAAAGGTGAGTCTTAAGTTGCTTTTTAAAAACATCGACAGAGTCTATCGAGCGAAGGGAGCAGGGAAGCTCATTCCAAAGGCGCGGCGCCACGGCTTTAAAAGATCTGTCCCCTCGAGTTTTAAAACAGGTACGGGGAACCATCAGCAGGTTCAGGTTGGAGGACCTCAGGCCCCTGGTGGACACATACGGTTGGATCAGTTCCTTGATGTATTCCGGAGCCTGCCCATGCAGAGCTCTAAATGTAAGCACCAGGATTTTATAATTTGTCCTAAACGAGACAGGGAGCCAATGCAGGGACTTGAGTATTGGGCTAATATGGGCTCTCCTGTGGGTGCAGGTCAGAAGTACAACGTTCTGGAATGGCCAGCTAGTCCCCAGACCTGAATGTTATTGAAAATCTGTGGTGTGATTTTAAGCGGGATGTCCATGCTTGGAACCAAAAACCTGAGATGTTTTGTAAAGAAGAATGGTCCAAAATGCCTTCAACCAGAATCCACACTCTCATTGGAAGCAAGAGCAGGGGTGCCCAACCTTTTTTGAACCAAGATCTACTTTTAAAGTTGACAGTGTATCGAGATCTACCAAGCCATATGGAATGCCACAGCGTAGCCGCAATATATTGTGCACCAATATAATAACGCAATTTTCCAGCAGGTTTTAACAATAATAATGCATCATTGACGTAAATGTGCACGGTGGAAAAGAATAAGCAGAAGTACGGCCTAGGACTGGCTTCAAGTTGGAAAAGTTGTTCCCTATAGTGGGACTTCTGGCACTGAGAGGAGGAAGCTGGTTTCTCATAGTCCAGACACTAGGAGCTGAGTGCAGGCACTCAGGCACACTCTGTCTGCATTAGATTCCAGATTTCGACATTCATGTCAGTTGTTGCTCTGGATTTGAACTCAGTGTCATTTTTCAGCGTGAGGATCCAGGTTGAAGAGTGATGCCACTTTGGACAATATACAGTCCACATCTATATTTTCCCCAAATGGAAAACATAGAAAACTGACAACAGGATCTTTGGATGCAAAGTCAGTGAAACACCTGTCAGATTCTGACAAGATGCTCTGCACGTGATCATTATAACACGCGGTCTTAGGCTTCTGCAGGTTGCAACCTGCTTGATAGCACATGTAATATGCTTTTAAAGTTGCTTTCAAATCCAAAAGCTGTGCATATTCAGCATGAAAGTTTCACAAATTCTTTAATTTCAGGCAGAAGACTCAGCCAAAGCTGTGAGAACTCCATGAGTTTTTATTAATGTAGACTTTTTCCATGGGAAAAAGACACTGTGACTTTGAGTGGATTTACAGGAATTTACACAAGAATATGTGGCTTTTTTACTAGAAGTTATGTTATTGATATTTTACCTTGATTTTCAAAATATTCTCCAAGCTTTAGCTGTGGTTTTTGAAATGCTGTAACAGTCTTTTCAGTCTTCATGAATTTCATGTAGTTTTAATTGTTCTGAGTTAATGCATAATTTGGTTTACAATTAAAAGGAAAATTATTCCAGGTCCTACTTCCATGTTATATTCTGTTATTTCAACATTATCATTGACAGGTCAACTGAAAGGTTGAATACAGGGTCATTTAAATATGCACTAATTTTGAGACTTTTTGTTCCAGGAGATGCTGAAAATGTATCATTTGATAAAAAATTTATTTGGTTTTTGGGATCCCATGGGGCCTGAGACCCCACCTCCTGGGGGCCTATGCCCATCAGGCCCCTGCAAATTTTCCTCAGATTTCACAATTTTCATTTCACAGCCCTGGACTCAGCAGTTGCTTGTGGCAGGAACGTGGTTTTTGTTTTATTTTTGTTAAAATAATTCATTGTATCCACACTAAAGATTAATTCTCGCCTATATAAGGTGCCTGAGCCTAGTGAAGCAGACCCCACCCACATAAAAAAAAATCCTGAAATGCTGCTCCAATTTCCCTTTCTTCAGTAAAGCCACATTTACATTACAGATAAGACAGATGGATTTCCCATTCCAATAAATGAAAAAAATAATCATATTGATCTCAGTCTGCTCTTAACTTTACCCAGTTAAATTTCAATGGGCTCACGATACGTCATAGACACACAGGCAGACTCACAGCATCACACGGTGCTGTTCAGAGCACTGTAGGTGTCACTAAATCAGTTTTGATTTCAAAATTACTGGTTATTTGGTGTTATTTTTCATTATTATGTCTGCATTATTGTTGATTGTTGCTGTTCTAAAAATAACTAAAATTCTGGCCTAGCGGGGGCGCTTGTTATCCTGGTGGGTCACAGTGTTATAATACAATTAAAACACTGAATGTTATCTCCTCCCTGCTGTATTTTCATAGTGTCTTCTCTTTACTCCTGCCTGTGTGTTAAAAAAATACATGAACAAAAAGTGCCACCTTTTGTTGAGGTGCATGTATCATGTGCATCTGATGAAAGAAAAATCCTGAAGAAATTGCTTCGTTTGGTAACGTTGTAATGAATTAACTTAGTCACAATGAACAAGTTGTCATAAATATTACTTGTTAAGTTAATGTGTGTGACCATAATTCATTTGAGAGTTGAAGGAATTTTTTTTTTTTTTTTTACTTGGTACATTCATCCCCATGTGTGACAATTCTGGATAATATTTCAGCTACTTTATCACTCGTGTGCTACATTGATTTCATTGCATGTTACACTGACACACAGATTCTTTATTCCTATGGATATTTTTTATCATTTTACTGACAGTAAACAGACTAGACTGGGATTTTTCTTATTATGTTAAACATGGAAAGCGTCATGTGAGCAGTTATAGCACACAGGACAATAATCTTTCCTACTGTTGTCACACTAAACATTTAGTTTTGAACTGTATAATAATTAAATTTTGTGGAAAGCCCCCGCAGCAGTACATCATCCTCTGAAACATCCTGTGGGAAAAGCCCTCACTGAGACCTAACAGGCTGCTGAGGAGGAGTGTTTGTGTTCATTGTGTGCTGCTACCACATGCCCTCACTGCCAGACAGATGAGCAGCGATCCACAGAAAGAAGGGCTGGAACTATAGAGGATCAATGCATCATTGACTGTGAGCCTAGGCCTGGTATTGATCCAACCACGTTAGGCCAGTTTGTATCTTCACTCAGTCAGATAAGAGGTGCCAACAAAATTAAGCGAGAATCTCTTCTTTGAGAAAGTGCAGGATCGCACGCACACACGTATACCATTCCGTTCTTGTCTCAATCCCGTCGTCACCTCGATTTAATCACAAAACTATTGTTTCTCTTGCAATCATTCTTATCTACAGGCGCTGGAGAATCAGTTTCTCAGTGGATGTATAAGAAACCAGACATAATCACTGGACTAACAGTTGGACGTGAGCCCAGTTGGGATGTCAAGAATGTGCCCTGCAGCGCTGTTAGCAACACATAGTGGTGTGTCTTACTGAATGTGCATTTGTTCATACTGCAGGTCCTGGCTGGTTAATCAGCCTGTTGTTCAGGAGGGTGTCAGCTGCCTGGTCAGAGGACGTCTGCCCTCAGGCTTGCACAGGATGTTGTCAAGAAACTGAATGAGCCATGAGAACTCCACCAAAAGTTGCAACAACTAGAATAAAAAAAGATCTGTTTCAGTGCACAATAGCCATTACAGTTATGTACATATGGGTGAGCATCAACGATGGTCCGGGGTACATACATCCGTACACACATGTGATTTCAGTCAGAGTGGTGATGAAGGGGGTGTCTCTCATCCACTGATTGTCTGAGATGTTCCATTTGGCTAGTGATAGTCCAACTTATCTCAGGGGAGAGTAGATAAATGGAATCTGTCTTGGTGGGTTTCATGCATTCAGTGATGCAGTGACAGCTTGTGTTCAGCACAGGATCCATCTTCTTAGAATGAAGTGAATGTTCCTGCACTGCACAGGTGCATTCAGCAGTGGAGAAATGGAGAACCAGAGCTGTTTGACCTGATGGTTGTTGGAGTCGCTGCTCATTTTGATGTACTCAACTGATGAGAGTTCCTGGTGCTGACCTTCCATCTAAGCTTCTTGATATGAGCTTTGAAGGTCAGAGACTGATCGTGTCACACCGAGATAGACCGCTGTGACTTCAGTCATTAAACTTTAATTACGCCTTCCAAGGATGTAATAAAATCATTGCCATTTATTTATTTGTCTGTCTGTTAGCAGGATTACATCAAAACTACTGCATGGTTTTTGAGGAAATTTTCAACACAGATACATATTAGCCCATGGAAGACTCCATTAAATTTTGGAGGTGATCCGGATAATGGATCAAGTTTCACTTTATATGTAGGCTTTGAAGGATTACATCAAAACTACTTTACAGATACATATTAGGCCATGAAAGACTCCACTGAATTTTGGAGGTCATCCGAATCTGGATTGGTGGATGTCAGAAATCTCCGATTGCGCTTGTTTAACATATAAATCCATTTTGACCCGGTAACTTTGGCACTGATGTGCAGATGTGCTCGTGAATAAACTCAGACAAGCTTAGCGGACATGTCTGCTGCTGCTGTTGTAGAATCATAATGCTTTTGAGATATTTAATGAGTATCACCCTGATTCAGCTGTGATAAGGAGATGAAGAAGAGTTTGCACAATGTAAAATTGGTAAATATGAGAAACTGCTTTTGACTAATCTTCAAAACTCACCTGAATATCATTGGAATTTTTGTTCAAAATGACGTTTTGAAGGTGTGTCTTTTTGGCTTTTGATGAATTCTGGTGGAATGTATGACTTATTTTTGACATTTTGTAAACTACATGACCCTTTGAACCTCCGGCACTTTCTCTGCATTTTTAAAATCCTTTCACTTTTTTCCTTCACTGTGGGCTCATTTTTCACTGCACCTGCAAATCCTGCACCTCTACAGAAACAACGGAACCATGCCTAGAAGTAGAGAGAACTCAATTATAGATGTCATGATATAATACTATAAATCATAAAAGAAGAAAAACCATGAATTGAATTTCTTTGATCATTTATTTTAAAAAGGACTCCATTAGGGGTACAACGGTACACAAAAATCATGCCTCATACAATCATTGTGAAGTCACAGTTTGGTACATTTTGACATTAAACTGCTTCTTTTTCTTTTTTTAAATTAACACAGTGGGGGGAGCTTTGTGAGCGTGCATTTAAAATCTGTGGTCTCAACAACAGAATCTGATTGCATATCCACTGCTTTAAAAAAAAATCACCAAAAGCGTTTTGGCCCGGTCTGAGTTCTTAGCTGGAGGGTGCTTGGATAGCACCGAGAGTTGGGTTTGGCACTGCACTCGTACTTTTCTTGTACAGCTGATGTTCACTCCAGGAGATGTTCAACATACAACCAGCTCCATAATTGACCATAGATGAACAAGATAGCAGCGTATACCTTTTGTTCGATTTAAATGTCTTTGGCATTGCCGTAATTATTAAATGAGGTGCTGTACTGTTTCAGTTGCTCATGGGAACATGGTGTTACAAAATTAGTTCTACATACAGGAATGCAGTCACTTTATTCTTCTGGTCCTCGTGCGTGCCAGACTGAAAGGCCTGTGCCAATTTTGTTCTTGTTGTATAATTACATGTACCATGACACTCCTAGAACCTACACATTTTTCCAAGTGCCCACAGGTGTTCCCAATATTGGTGGGGAAAGGGAATGCCGCATGCTAAATATATACAAATGTTTATTTTTTGGTGCTCCTATCTCTCTTCACAATACCTTTTGTGTTACCGCCTTCCTTTTCTCTCTGTTGCAGTCTGCAGATCAATTTAAAATTAATTGATTGTTTGTCAAAAGACTGTTGTATCTGCAACATATTTCTGGATGTCATAGCCAGCCTGTCCATGGGTACTGTTGGTGCTGTGTAGCACAGGGGCAGAATCTGACTTTGTTCCAAATGAATACTGGTGTTCTTCAGGGATGTGTTCTGGTTCCTACACTGCTCTGTGCTTGCATAGATTGGGAGCTGGGTAGGATTGTGGAATCTAGTGACTTAGCTGCCTTTGTTGCAAAGTGCATGCATGTTCCATACATGCCCTGAGAAGGAATGTGAGGACTTGAAGCATCTGGGTTTGCAGTTGTCCTGGATTAAGTCAAAGATCTTTGACTTGCTGGATTTGGCCAATAGAAGTGCATCTGTGTGTGCTGATAAAGGATAAAGGAGGCAATCACTTATTTCAGCAGTGACATTCACATCTCTGGGTCTTTGGCCTTTCAGATTAAGAGACACCTGGGATGAGTGTCTGGCAATGCCATTATCTCTGTAAGAGAATGAAGGTCCAAATCTTTGGGTTCCTGGTGCTTCCTGTCTTCCGACATGTTTGTAAAACTTGGACACTAACAAGTGATCTAAGGTGACAACCGGATGCCTTTGGTGCTTGGCCTCCTGTGTTCCATTGGAATGACTTGTGTCAAACAAGCGGTCACTTAGGGAGACTCCGATGAGTATCACTTGTATTGTGATGGAATATCACCTATGACATTTTGGCCATGTGGTGGACTTGTTGTCTGCTCAGGTGGTTGCCATCCAGGACCCATCTTTTTGATTTATCTGGGTCATGCAAACGGCTTATTTTTGTTTATAAAAAATAAAAATTCAATGTCACGTGTAGAAAAAAGTATTTAAAGCTTCAATGTGGTTATTTTTCCCGATGAAAGTGTTTGGCCCACAGATTACTCCAAGCAGCATGGGGAAATTTGAAACACTGATTATGATTTCTATATTTACTGCTTCTAGCTATTAGAAATTGTGTAATTTTAGTGAATTTTTCTTTTAAATAGAAACCTTGCCTTCCGAACATGCCGGCAGGTTGCACAGTTTAAAGACTTAATCATGAAGATAATTCCTTCTTTAATTACTAATAAGGAAAATGATATTTAATTGCAACTTTTAGTCTCAAGCTGAGCATTGACCCATCATTAGGACTTGTAGCCTCCCACTCTTTGGAACTTCCTAATTCTGCGTTTCTAATCTGGGTTCTCTGGTTGAGTTACACCTACTCACTTGCTATGTGCTGTGTTGCTTTTGAGATACTTTTGTACACTTTCTGAGGCTGTTCCCTATTGTCTCCAAGCTGTATGCCCTCAAAAGAAGCATACAATGCTATATCTTCTTAGTATTCAGTGCGCTTCAAAGCTCCTCGGTGTGACAATACAGCCCAGGGCTCATTCTCTCCTAATTGGAGGTTCATTAAGGGACATAGTGTGCCTCAGGGGAGCCCCGCTCACTGCCGTAAGAGCCTGTTTTGATTCTGATTTTTTTTTTTTGGGGGGGGGGGGGGGCATTTGTTTGCTGCTGCTGATTTAGGAAGAAGTAGAGAAATATGAAAATAGTTTTTTAATTGAGCTAAGGGGTGATGTGGCATGCACGGTGGCCTGGTGTCATTGTCAAAGGTTACTGGCACCCTCAACTGAGACGTTTAGAGCGGCGTGGATCGCACCTGCTTCAAGTGCAGGAGGGAGCCACAAGACAATCTGCAGTGTCCCAAGAGGTTTAATTACAGGTGATCATTTAGGGAGGTCAGTGACATTTAAAGGGGTCATGCTCCAGCTCTTAAAAACTCAGCAGTGTCTCGGTATTAATGACTAGTTGTTATGCAGGATCATGCTCGAGAGCTTGCTGCTAATCAGGTGGTGGTTTAGCTAGGAGCAGCCTCGATGTCCTTGTCGCACTGATCCACTTGTCCTGGGCGGTGGCTAGTGGCGCAAGGGAATATATACCCACTTCATTAATCATGCCGAAAGTGTCAACTTCAAGGAGAACCACCCAAGAGTGTTCTATTTATACATGAAGCACTTTCAGTGTGGGTCTATGTCTTACCTAATCTTTTAATTACAGTGAGTTGACATGATTATTGTGGTCTGTCATGTGGATTCCAGTCAAAAAGACCTTTGTTGTCCAAGTTGAATATAAAAAAAAACCTGTAGAAGTGTTCTAAAACCACTTATATGGAGATGAATGTAGGTCAGAGAAGTACGTCCCGTTACAGAGCTCTGTGGTTTCTGTCGGTACTGCAGAATTGATTTAGAATCAGATCTCATTAGTCTGTTATTGAACCCATGTGTCCTGGGCTGTTCAAGCTCGGTGTGGACCAGTTGACACAGTTTTAGTTATATTTTAGTGCCATGTGCAATTTTTGTCACAAAATGCCACAGCTGTAGACAATCTGGCATTTACTGTATACCTCAGGGTAAAGGCTGCCGCTTAGATTGTCAGATTGAGGACAGATGTGCAGGATGTTTCTGTCTGCAGTGACAGCAGGGCCATATTTCCATATCCATGTGTGTAGGTTGTTTTTTTTTTTTTTCAATTCGCTGGTAATGAGTGACTGTGTAAACAATATGCCACATAGTCCATGAGACAAGCAGGTTTTCTGTACCATCTAAGGTGAATAAACAATTACATTCCAGCCTTAGTTTGCCATGGTCTACCTAGAAATGGATGGCAACCATGCCAGAGTGGTAACTATAGCCAGGTAAGGGCCAGTGAAGGATTACATTAATTAATTTTCTGTACCTGCTTACTTTAATCAAAGGTCATGGGGAGGCTGAAGTCTATCCCAGCAGTATAGGGCATGAGGCGGGGTACAACCTGGACAGGCTGCCCGTCTATTGTAGGGCTACACATGGACAGACAAGAGTCATTCACACTCACGCTCCTACGGTCAATTTAGAGTCACCAGTTCACCTACCCTGCATGTTTTTGGAAGTGGGATGAATCTGGAGGACCCAGAGGGAACCCAGGAGGAGAACATGTGATCCCAAGACCTTCTTGTTGTGAGGCTGAGTCTGATCATAAGGATCTCAAATACATAGAATTTGGACTGTGTATTGTTGACAGTTATGGAAATGAGGTAAAAACAAAGTCTAAATTCACTTTGTACAGGGCTCAAAAAGTAAAGTTTCTCCAATTTTGGTAAAACGTGACACAAATTATTGATTGAGCTCATAGGATTTTTAAAAAGGAAAAGTTAGTATGATCTCTTGTGCGGAGTTAACGCATTACATGAGAGAATCGAATCAACGATGGCCTTGCTGCCCGTTACGTTGGAGACGAAGTATTCATTTCTATTTTTTTAATGCTTGTAGCTCAAACTACATTTTGCCTCACTTTTTATAAAAAACTTTTTCATAACTTTTTATTTTTCAGCATTGTACAAACTGAAATCAACCTTTGTAACTATTTTTGTTGTTTTTACCCCACAATATTTAATCATAGATTGTCCAAAAGATACCTTTTTGTAATCCTTATGATCAGACAAATAATGTGGTATACTTTGCGCTTCACGTTTTCCACATTTTATGTTCTTTGTGTAACTTACAAACATTTGTCGCAGTGTTATCCATAGATTCAGTTATGTCTGTGTAGTTACACACCAGATGCATTTCTGCGTTAAAAGGCGTTGCACCCCACGGCGTTCTACATGAGCGACTTGCAGAGTACTCAATGTGCACGCGCATTAGGTCAAAAGCCACTGTGGGCTCATGGATGAACATTCCTTCTTGCAAATGTAGACAAACTATACATCTGTGGGATGTGACTTTAGCGAGGCAGTCATTTGTTGATGTTGGTTTAAGGTGGCACCTCCTGAGGCGTGAACGCCGTGTCGCTTGTCTACATAATGTACACTGCAGAATATTCAGAAGGGCTTTAGCAGTCTGATCTCTGTGGCCGGTCTGTGATCGATGAGGACCAGCAGTCTTGTGGGAGTCATGGGAAAGCCCGTTTTGTTTACTCTGCACTTTCTCCGAGGTCTCAGTGGCAGTTTGATTTATGCCACGCCGGTTCGTACTATGCGTTGGTTTCATGGAGCCTGGCTGAGCCTGTACGGCCCACTTTATTCTTAAATATCCAATGCATTTTAATGCATCAAAGAAAATCAGCCCCGCCGTCTGACAGCCGGTTCGGCCCTGAGGTGGGAGAGAAGGGCAAAGGGGTGAAGCTGCAAGAGAAATCAGACATTTTCTTTGGCGACGTGAGCTAAGCTCTGAGATTTTCGAGCTGACCTCTTCCTCCCCCTCCTCCTCATCCTCTGCTGCGGTGCATCCAGGCTGCACAGGAGCCTGGGACTGAAAGTGGAGAAGAGGAAGGATGAGAGGAGCCTTTTCTAAAGCTTTTCTTTGAGATTGTAATATATGCAAATCTCAACAAAGACCTCCTGTGCCCTTGCTCGGCCATTCAGTGCAGTTTAGGTAAGAGAGGGGTTAATTAAAAACCAACTTGTGCAGGGAGGCTGTTGGTTGCTCTCGTAAGAGCAAAGATCAATGCTTGCTGTAAGTGTATCATTATGATTTGGAGGATGTGTTTAACCATCGCTGTAAATCAGTTTCTCCAGGTCTGATGAAAGGAAAGAAAAAAAATATCAACAGCCCTCAAGCTGTTGACAGCCAGAAATGTTCTGTTTCCTAAATATCTTTTGTGCTGGTCTATTATAATGTCACTGCAGGGACCACAACACAACTGCGGCAACAGGGGCCGCGAGGGCTACGCCGCGACAAGTACGACGTGGTGCGCACGGAAGCCCAGGGCACGGGCACGGGTGGGGCCGCCGCGGGTGCAGATCTTGGTGGTAGTAGGGGAGATGGTGGTCTAGTGGTTAAGCATTGGGCTTGAGACCTGAAGATCCTCGTTTCAAATCCCAGCCTGACTGAAAAATCACTAAGGGCCCTTGGGCAAGGCTTTTAATCCCCTGTTGCTCCCGGTGTTTAGTGAGCGCCTTCTATGGCAGCACCCTCACATCGCGGTGAATGTGAGGCATTATTTGTAAAGCGCTTTGAGCATCTGATGCAGATGGAAAAGTGCTATATAAAAGTAGTCCATTTATTTAATTTATTTAGTAGCAAATATTCAAGCGACAACTTTAAAGGCCGAAGTGGAGAAGGGTTCCATGTGAACAGCTGTTGAAGATGGGTCAGTCGGTCCTAAGAGATGGGTGAACGCTGTTCGGAAGGACGGGGCGATGGCCTACATCGCCCCGGCCAATCAAAAGGGAGTCGGGTTCAGATCCCCAAATCTGGAGTGGCGTAGACGGGCGCCACCAGCCGTCCAGTGCGGCGATGCAAGAGATCCCGGAGAAGCTGGCGGGAGCCCCGGGGAGAGTTCACTTTTCTTTGTGAAAAGAAAATGGTGCATTTAAAAATAAGACTTGAATGGAAAACTAATCAACAACATCAAGTAAAGACAATGATTAGAGTTTTAGTTTATTTGATCTCAGAATTGTCCAGCTGACATGCACTAATACACATTAGTATAAACCGCGTCATGGTTGATTCTGTCTGTGTATGGACACGTTCTTGCAAACACAATAAGTCATTAATAATGCATCACACCTGATATTTACACTATAGGTATCTACTGGAGACTAGCTGATCTTAGGTTTATTTTGTGTATTTATATGCGTAATGTATGAATGCATTTGAAGTGATTTTTCCTTGTGACAACAAACAACACAACAAACAAAGCATCACAGTCACTTGACACAGACTCCATAGATACCCTCTGGGGAACAAATAAGATGATTTTAGGGTTATTTGGTGATTTTTATTTACATCTTAATGAAGAAGAAGTGATTTTCCTTATGAATACAATAACAACACTATAGTAGAAACTTGGTACTTATTTACTAGGTACATGGTAAGGTAAGCTGATATGTTGATGGTCTTTTGTTAATCTTTTTGCATATTTACAAGGATGAAGTGATCTTCTTGTGATCATAACTTATTAACAATACAATTAACAATACTTATTAACAATAAAATACACCGTTCATACTTGCACCATACAACTACATACTCCCCGAGGAGTAGAGTTGATTAAATTTCAGGGTTGTTTGATGTATATATTCACACATATATTTATTATGTTGGTTAGAATGATCTTTTAACACACGGTACTCAAGTATTTCTTATACCCAGTGAAAGACGGTGCATAACCCAATGAAAGGGTTATTGAGTGTTTCAGCTAAAACTCAAGAATGCTTGATAAGAGGGCGATTCTATGGTAATGGAATTACAATCGGAGCACATTTTTAATGGGGAGCTAAAATATGGCCACATTTTCCCGTCATCGTAATTCCGTTACCATAGAATCCCCCAAGAGCTTTCAGATATAGATAGGTGTTGACACAGATACAGTGCATCTGGAAAGTATTCGCAGCACTTCACTTTAACACATTTTATGTTACAGCTTTATTCCAAAATGAAGTATATTCACTTTCCTTCAAAATTCTACTCACAACTCTACTCTGTATTCACATCCTTTGTTCAATACTTTGTTGATGCACCTTTGGCAGCAATTACAGCCTCAAGTCCTCTTGAATGTGATGCCACAAGCTTGGTGCACCTATCTTTGGGTTGTTTTGCCTCTTTTCAGCACTTCTCAAGGTCCATCGGGTTGGATGGGAGCAATTGTGTACAGCCATTTTCAGATCTCTCCAAAGGTGTTATATTGAATTCAGGTCTGACCTCTGGCTGGACCACTCAAGGACATTCAGAGTTGTCCTGAAGTCTCTCCTTTGATACCTTGCTGTGCTTAGGGTCATTGTCCTGCTGAAAGATGAACAATTGCCCCAGTCTGAGCTCAAGATCCCTCTGGAGCAGGTTGTCATCCAGGATGTCTCTGTACATTGCTGCATTCATCTTTCCCTCACTCCTGATTAGTCTCACAGTTCCTGCTGCTGAAAAACATCCCAACAGCATGATGCTGCCACCACCATGCTTCACTGTAGGGATGGCACCTGATTTCCTCCAAATATGACGCCTGGCATTCACACCAGATAGTTCAATCTTTATCTCATCAGACCAGCTTTTTGGCAAATTCCAGACGGGCTGCCATGTGCCTTTTATTATGGAGTGGCTTCTGTCTGGCCACTCTACCATTCCGGCCTGATTGGTGGATTGCTGCACAGTAAAATCACCAGTATTAAATTAACACTGACAGTGTTAATTTAATACTGTCAGTGTTAGTTTTACGCTGGTGATTTTACGGTGTGCAGAGATCGTTGTCCTTCTAGGTTCTCCTCTCTTCACAGAGTAATGCTGGAGCTCTGCCAGAGTGACTATTGGGTTCTTGGTGACCTCCCTGAATAAGGCCCTTCTCCTTCTCAGTTTAGACGAGTGGTCAGCTCTAGGAAGAGTCCTGGTGGATCCGAACTTCTTCCATTTATGGATAATGGAGGCCACTGTGCTCATCGGGACCTTCAAAGCAGCAGAAATGTTTCTGTATCTTTCCCAGATTTGTGCCTCAAGACAATCCTGTCTTGGAGGTCTACAAACAATTCCTTTGATTTCATGCTTGGTTTGTGCTCTGTCATGCACTGTCAACTGTGGGACCTTATATGTAAACAGGTGTGTGCCTTTCCAAATCATGTCCAATCAACTAAATTTACCCAAGGTGGACTCCAATTAAGCTGTAGAAACATCTCAAGGATGATCAGTGAAAACAGGATGCATCAGAGCTCAATTTTGAGCTTCGTGGCAAAGGCTGTGAATACTTATGTCCACGTTATTTCTTATTTTTTTATTATAATAATTTTTATTATTAATACATTTTCAAAAATAAAAAAAAACCTTCTTTCACATTGTCATTATGGGGGGTTTGTAGGAAAAAGGAAAAAAAAATAATTTCATCCATTTTGGAATAAGGCTGTTACATAACAAAATGAGGAAAAAGTGAAGCTCTGTGAATACTTTCTGGATGCACCGTATAATGACTGTATGGATATTAAAACATTAAAATTGTGTTTTCATATCAGCAGCACCACAAAGTTCTATTTTACCTAATACCTGCCAGTAAATTAGGCCATTTGAAGTGCCCCTGGTATGATTTGGAGTGACTGGTTAACCATGGTTTAGCAAGGTTAAATATAGGTTTCTGGGTCAAATATTTTCAGGTTAAGAGTTGAAACTATGGCTGGGGAATTTGTTGAAAATGTACTAAAATCGACAGCTAGAACCTCCAGTTGTCAGGTTTCGGCCCCAGTCTGGCCCAGTCATGGTTTGTCCCCTATTGTTTTTATCTAGTCATTTTATTTTAATTATTAATCTAGACTCATCATACTTTGGTTCTGATTATCTTGTTCCTGTGTGTCATACTTTTGTCAGTGGTTTTATTTTCTGTTTCAGTTATTTCCTGTTTATCTTACTTTAATCATGTGTCTAGTTTTAGTCCTACCTTTGTATATTCATTAGTTTTATTTCTTGTTTGCTTTTCTTTTGTCTTGCGTTTAATTATGTTTAATGTTCCACATAGTCCCATTCTGGTTTGGTCTTAGGCTTTATTTTCTTGTTTAGCTCTTTTCAGTTCTTACATTTGTTTCATGGTTTAATTCTTTGTTCCTTTATATCGGGTTTTCTTTTTTATTTCTTGTTTATTGGGACTTGGGTTTTGTTCATCTTTTGTGTTGGTGTTTTATTTTGATCACTGTGGTTAGGTTCACCATCTTGTCAGGTCCTGTTCTCTTTGCATTTGTCTTACTGCACTATCTTGCACCAGCTTCTCTCACCTTTATTGTAATTCTGTGTGCTCTGTCTTCCTGCACTCTCTTAACTCCTGTCTCACCTGTCTCATCTGACCACACCCCTTCCAGAACCTTCCCTGACACCTGTGCCTTGTTTCCCTAATTACTGCACCTGTTATTTAAGCCCCGCACTTTCTCCACTCCCTGCCAGTTCATTGTGATTTCTTGTCCACGTTCCAGCCTTTGTTTTTTGCTCTGTATTTGCCTTGCCATTTTTGACCATACTTTGTTTTTTGACCTTGCTCCTGCCTCAGCCCATGTATTGTGTCTCCTGGTATTTTGGAACTACGCTTGTTGTTGACTACGCCTCTGCCTGACCCCTGCCTGTACCGCTGCTTCTCAGACTGTCTTCCTGTGTAATGAACCCCGGCCTGATTTCCGAGATAAAGCCTTTAATGTATACCTCAGTATTTTGATTCTGCATTTGTGTTCAACCTCCTTCTGTGCCATGCCTACCCAGCTCATGACACCAGTTGACTTAATCTTGCAGGTATTGATTAATGGTGCACTGAGGGACACATCTACAAACGGATGTCCTGCTTGTAGCTGTGTCCCTCAACCTCTCTGGCAGGTGTCTGTGCCATATATATATATATATATATATATATATATATATATATATATATATACACACACACACCTTAATTAGGAATAATATCCCAGCTTTTATAGTTGGATAACTCTGAAGACAGAGCACACAAAGAAGCCTGTGACTGCTGTCAAATCAGTGAACCTTGGTTTGAATTGTATTTGAATGACAGCAAAGATACTTTAAGACCCCGCCTCCCAACCTGGAATCTCAGCTTCCCTTAAGGCGGGCTTACACTGTGCGTGTTTTGGCCCTTTTTCAGCCGAATTTTTTCACTGGTGCGAGAATTTTTTGGATCGTGCCGAGTTTCAGCTTAATCGTGCGTCCTGCGTCATAGTAAGTAACGAGCTGTGTTTAACATCTCACGACCACCTCCCGATTGGGAATCATATGGCCGGATGAAAATCAAACCTGTTATTTTGGTCAGCCGTTGTTCCGCACTGTTGAAGCAGCGCTACAAGCGTCTACGCGCTGATTACCTCACGCACTGTGCATGTGCAAACACCGGAGAGAGCAAACAGTAGCTACGTTTACATGGACATTTTATTTCTGATCTGATTGAATTCTATCCGATTGGTGGATCAGATTGTCCTGTTTACATGAACGTGCCCTAAAGTGATCCGCTTGCTGTGCGTGTTTACATGCACCGTGGTTACGATCGGATTCAGTCAGTAGAGCAATCCCATAATGCTTTGCGTTGTGACATCTGCCGTTTGTGACATACGCAAATGAGTTGTACCCGGAAGCCGCCCGTATAAACAATGGATTTGTTAGCCGGTGTAATCAAGATTACTGTTGTTTTTTGCGCGTTTCTTTTGAAACTGCAGCATCAGAGGAACATGCTTCTTCTTCAGGACTTGTTCAGAAAGAAACGAGCGCGGCGGAATGTGTTTTTACGTGATGTAGCACGGAAAGCCGTAATGAAAACACCGACGGATTAAACAGCTGATTTACGAGCCAAATGAAAAAGAAGCCTTGGAGATCAGACGGAGCTTTGAGGAAACGCATCATATTCCTCAAATAACTGACAGGACTCACAGACACATGCAGGTAGGTTATTTCTGAACGTCTGTCTTTTTCATTGACCCACAATCAATAAAGTCACAGCTACCACTTTTATGACTTCTGCTAACTTTTTTTTCTGTGGCTTTTGGGTAGAGCCCACTATGAAATCTCACAAAACTTATTTTAAACAATGAACTTTTGCAAAATATGACAATAAATCAGTTTCATGAATAAATGAAACAAACCTTGTGTGTGAGGCCTTTTTACATTTCCTACTTACTTTACTCAACTAAAACAAGTTGTTTGCTTTGAGATTTTGCAACATCAGTCGCAAAATGCCTGGAAAAGCCCAAGATTCCAATGTTTTGTGCCATTCAGACCTTTTTGAGAGCTCAACAACTGACAAATACCTTTCAAACTTAAGAGGAAAAAGTCATATCCACTACACCCTGTGCTTTGTTCACCTGATTTATTCTTAAGAATATAATGACTCATTAAGCATCAGAATTTTAAAATACTTAACCATTTTCTGTCTTAGGGTGTGAAAAGCGTACGGCTACAAATCATTGGTGACCCTGCAGATCCACTCCTCGACTCCACTCCTGGTTGCTGAAATGCTGCATAAATTCTACACATCTGAACCCAGAGGAGAAATTTGTTAATGTGAACCTCAGCTCACTCTGTGTAACAGTGGAAAACACTTTAGGGATTTTGAAGTCGAGGTGGAGGGTGCTACTGAAGACAAGAGATTTTCACTTCACCTTTACACCAGCTGTGATAGCAACCTGCTATGCACTTCCTAATTTCTGTCAAAATGAGAGGAACAATGCAAGCAACAACTGGTTGAAGAATGCTGGTCACTTTGATGGCATCTTTCCTCAGCCTGGACCACAAGTCTCGATGCAGAGCCATTCCAGTGGGAGCAGGACAACGATGGCATTGAAGGAGTACATGTTCAATCACTTCCATCTCCGAAATGGTCATCTCCATTAACAAAAAAAAAAAAAAAAAAATCTGACAAACACATTTTCTCTTTTTTTATTAAAGTGAATACAACTTTCTTCCATACACATATATAAAATAAAAACCTGGCAGCACCACAACAATTTGGTTAAAAATAAAATATAGTGCTAAAAACTTTTAATCACTTACATCAGAGCTTGGCATTACTTCTTAAACTGGCATTACTGTGATGTCAGATCATAAAACCAAACCCTAAAGGCAGCTCTTTGTCAGCAAAATAACATACTATCAGGAAAAATTTGAAGAAACTAAACATCAGGGCCAGTTTCTTATATTCAGTTTCTACATGTTGTGTAGGCTGTAGTCAACGTTTCCACTGTTATTTTGATTATTCTGCGTGTGCCGAAGTGGCAGGTGGTAACTTGGGCTGGGTGGTCAGGTGGCTTGCTGTGATTGGTGATGAAACAGTGGACTTAGTAGAGGACCAAGCTGAGATGCTTGCACATCATTTAGGAGAGATTAACTCACCTGTTCCAGACTAATATGACCCCAATGAACAACTTGAGATGTGCCAAAATCCTTGTCCAGGACAAACAGCCCAAAATGCCCACACCCTTTTTCATCCCAAGTGTTACTTCAAATACAGATGTATTTTCTAAACAGCAGCAGCTAGAGATTTTCCAAGGTGTTGAACATGTTGAAAATGACCAGTACATTTTTGGGAGGGTCAAAGAAGAGTGTAAAATTTCTATTTTGATATTTTAAGAGAAAATGGCTAAAATAAGTGGGTCAACGTATTACCACACATCCAAAGAAAATGAACATTTTACAAATATGAAATTTTTATTTTCAGTCCTGTTATCAATGGAATATGCATTTAAAGTGGAAAATACAAAACAAACCTTGTATCTTTGGCAGACAGCAGTATCTAGAGGTCTTAAATGTTTTAAAGATTATCAGGGAACATCCACAACAGAAAGTTTAAGATACTAAATATGTGGCAATTCCAGACTGTATGTAGGTCATTTGACCTAATGTTTTTTTTTCTTAAAATATAAAAATGAGAAATTTTACACTCTTTTATGACCCTTCTAAACATGTACTGGTCATTCTGAGCATACCGAGTACCTTGGAAAACCTACAAATGCTGCAGTTTAGAAAATCCGGCTGTATTTGAAGTAACACTTGGGAAGAGTGGTCATTTTCGGGCTGTTCCATGCTTGTCTCAGCTAGGTCCGAGACTAACTTTGTTCATGTAAATGTGGAGCTGATGAGTAGGACTGAGAAAGGAGAGCCTGAAGACCATCAAACCGTTGCCCTATAATGCTTTCAGTTGAGCGGGTATTTTCTTCCATAAACCTGGAAAGAAGCCTCTCTTCTCTTTCCAGATTCCTCTCATGCTGCTGTTGCATGTTGTCCAGGAAAGATCTCTGCTGGGCTGACCAATCACCCAGGAGCTTGGCATCACCAGATGATGGCTTTCGATCTAGAAAGAAGGTATAATTTCAGTTAGCAAAGAAAAAAAAAAGAGGGTTTATGTTTTTCTCTTCTATATTCAAATATGTTGTAACTCATCCACACGGCTTTTGACTTCACAAAGCTCAAAACAGGAAAACAAAATTGAAATGAAAATATGTTTGTGTCTCAACTATCTAAAGGATATTAACTGTCATATTCTGCTGGAACTTTGTAATATTACCATTTCTAAAAAATAAAGCACTCCAAATAAATAAATAAATATGCAATGACTTGAACATTATTTTTTTCAACAAGCTCTACAGGAAATTTCAATAACTCACTGCGGTCTTATTTTGCAGCATATTACTCTTTAAAAAAAAAAACTCACTTTTTTGTCTGGAGGCTCCTCTGTGGTCTTCAGGTTGTGTTAAGCTGCTGTCGTCAATCTCCTCCGAAGTGCTGTTTCCATCATCATCATCTGTATATATGAGAGCAGAAATTAACGTGATGTACTAAAGTGAACGAGGATAAATAGTGTTGGTTAACTCGATGATCAGACTGTGTTCATGCACTTTACTCCGAGAATAAGCTTATGGGATAACTTAACATGAATCCCCAACATTAACTTGAACTAAAGCCACACATTTGGCTCAAAGTACGTCTCGGGAAAAAAAAAAAAGGAATGTTGAGTTAGCGTGATTTTTATCAGGACTTACCTCCAGGCTTTCTGGTGTCTCGGGTGAACTTTCCTCCGGTGGAAAACCCACTTCTACTCCAGTGTGCTCCTTGGAGAGGGTCGACCTCCAATTATTATCCATTAATTCATAATAAGTGAAGCTGGTTGGAGCCGTGCCGCTTTTGCTCGTTTAGCTTCTCCTTGTACAAAGCGCTCGTTGCTTCCCAGCGGTTTTTAATTTGCTCCACTGACCTGCTGACTCCGGACACAAGTCTGTGCTGCCAACTTACGTCCGTCAAACTTTTCCACTTGTTTTAAATTCTTTTAAAACGGTGAAGAGTGTTGTCTCTTGTAAAGTCCAGCCGTGTTTTTTCTGTCGCCATTTCCGCGAACACAGAGCAGGAAGCGTCACGTGGTGATGTGACGTAACAGACATGCGCAGTAAGGCTCCTCACAGGCGGACAATCCGACGTGCCGTTTACATGGAATGCGATCGGGTTAAAAATAGGGTTACACCACCTCCTCTAACCCGATCGTAATTTCGATCGGATTGGGCTATTCTAATCAGATGGAGCTGTTTACATGGCGTGATTTTGATCCGATTGTTCAATCTGATTGTTCAGTCAGATTACTTTTGGTCCATGTAAACCCGGCTAGTGATCTCATGCAAAGTCTTGTGGGTTTTTTTGTTTGTTTGTTTGTTTGTTTTGCATTCCCTCGCAATAACCTACTATCATATTAAAGTTCATGCCTATCAGCGTGCACAGTGAGTGGATTCAGGTGGGGGAGACTGAACGCATATGCGCGCGTGCACACACACTCACACAGCAGACAACAACAGGATTTACAACAGATGAGCACAGCTGTATGACTCCGTATGAAATATAGTTTATTTATACGTACAACAGTGTAAGTAGCAACACCTGTTATGAATGTTTGTTTTCTTTTTTTTACCGTCCTCTCATGAATCATGTTGCTGTCTGCTGTGTGTGTGCACGCGCGCATATGCGTTCAGTCTCCCCCCACCTGATTTCACTCACTGTGCGCGCTGATAGGCATGAAATAATTTTTTTTTAAAAAAAGGAAAAAAAACTTCTGTTACGTTTAGCTTTTGGAAACACCAGTCTGAAGTGTGGTTTTTGAACGTACAATGTGAACGGTCAGATCGCATCAGAGCATCGGGCCATACAGTGTGAGAACATGAATCGTGTGCTCTGAACTTTTAAACCCCGCGGTTTTGTCGCACAGTTTGAGCTGGAGCCAAGTACAACGATTGAAAATATCGTACCGTGTATATGCCCAGCCTTAGGAGGGCATCAAAGATTACAGGGGTTGCCCAAGGTTTTATCTGCTCTGAAGTTTACCTTCACCTATTAAAAAAGTTATAATAACAATTATTTGACAAATTAAAACTTATTAAAAACCAAAGGGAGAATAGTCACGTTAAATAATAATAATAAAAAAAAGCTGGGCGAAAAAAGGTTGAGAACCGCTTCTTTAAGGTCCAAAGGCATTTTCTCGATTTTACCAGATCGTCACTAATTCCCCATTTAAGGTACTTTGCATAAAGTATAATACAAATGTGTTACATGTCATTAACGTTGCACATTTATGTGAATGGCCTGGGGCAAACATTCACATTAGGCCCAATGGACATGTCTTTACATTGCAAAAGAACATATCTATAAATTAAAAACACTTACCAAAGTCTGCTGGATGTCTTCGGTTTGCAAATAAATCTTTATCGTATGAATAAAAGCCCTCACTGATTCAAACTCTGAAGTCCATGTTGCTAAAATCCTTCACTGAGAATCGCAGACTGACACATGCTGCAGCCACTGTTAAGTATAGAGAGGCACTGCAGGACCATGTCATTGTCTTTGGCTTTTAGGATTGACTGCAAGTGACAAATCATCTCAAGAGAAGATGGAAACTATAGCTAACAAGGTATCGATTCAGAAGCAGTTGAATAAAGTCTGACATTCTGTTTGTGATTAGAAACGCGTTGCCCACGGGCTCTAGACTGACTACATAAGCATACCAAACGGCAAATGTCAGCTCTCCCCAGTTTCTCTGTGATCAAAGTTACACACATGCACCTATGTACACAGAGCCCACTTGGCTTTCAATATATATATATGATTTACCCCCTGGCGTGTGAGTCCAGAATTTAATTATCAATGTCCAGTGTTTGTTGTTGTTAGCTAATATCCCTAATTTCTCCAAAATATTAGTCCGATCATGGAGAAACTGGGGAGAGCTGACAAAATGGAAAGTTGATAGAAGTTACACACACAGACGCACACAGAGCTCACTTGGCTTTTTATATATAGATGATTTACTGCCCCCTGCTGGAATGGCATGTGAGTCCAGAATTTTATTATCAACATCCATTGTTCACTGTTGTTACCTAATACTTATAATTTCTCCTAAAAATATTAGTCCCATCAACTTGCCGTTTTCACAGCATTCATCCTTGACCCAAAATACATAACCATACCAAACAGCAAATGTCAGCTCTCCCCAGTTTCTCTGTAGTCTAAGGCATACAAACGCACTCTCACATACATGTACACAGAGGCTTGCTGGCTTTTAATATATACATATGACAGAAAGTTGATCTGGATACGTTTGTGCATCTTGTTGGACAAGAATCAAAGCTGGTGTACAAAATATGTAACCCGGAGATCACCATTGCCTTAGAAAAGCCGAGACATCGTGAAGGAAAACATAATGCTTGAAGATTCCTGTACCTGAAGGTTGTGCTGCTGCAAAGCTCTGACCAAACAAAGAAGCCATTTAAACTTTTTACCACATTTGGAGATAGTGTAGACAGTTTTTCAAGCCTTTTTACAGTTCCTCAGAGAAATGGCTGTTTAATCCGTGTTCCTCAGTCTCAACCTCAGCAATCACTATGGGAGCACAAATTAGTAATCGTAACTACAAAGCACAGAATTCTGCTTCATTTCTGCCATATAATTATTTGTCTTCATACACTGAGATTGCAATTATAGCTGCCCGGGAGATTGTTTCCACTTCTGTTTGTGCAGAACACGAGGCGATTACTCCTCAGACAGTTCCTATGTTTGAGAGGAAATCTTGTCGCTTAGTACGTTAAATTAATTCTCCATCGAAAGCTTTGAGGTGGTGTAGAGACATATAGGTGTGTAGAGTCATAAATAGACACAAAAACAATGGCTCGTGCTGTAAGAGAGGCATTCCTCATTAAGCAGGAGTATTTCCTGGATGGATCCTCATCAGGGAAAGTGTGTTTTTGTCAGACAGAGGACAGGCTGGTGGGAGGGTGCATGCTTTTATCAAGTTAAAAAGCCCCATAGTTTAAAAGATAAAGTGCCCAAAAATGTCGTCAGTACTCTTAAATGTTAGGTGGACACTGATCCTAGAGGCCCAGTCTGTGCACAGATAGGAGGTACTGATCAGGAATCAGGCCATCTATAAATATATAGGCAGTCCCATTTCCAACCACTGCTTTTTGAGTGCTCTCCACTGGGAAGTGCCAACTTTATGGTGCAGTCACAAGGGGTAGGGTTTGAGATACTTACATATAAAGTCGGTCACCACAGGATCCATAGTAAGCAGTCAATGAGGACACTTATGTCACACGCCTATGACAAGGCTATTGTTTTCCAGTAGTCAGGAAGTACGAGGTCTATTAGAAAAGTATCCAACCTTATTATTTTTGTCAAAAACCATATGGATTTGAATCACGTGTGATTACATCAGACATGCTTGAACCCTCGTGGGCATGCGAGAGTTTTTTCACGCCTGTCTGTTACGTCATTCGCCTGTGGGCAGTCTTTGAGTGAGGAGTCGCCCACCCTCTCGTCGATTTTTTTTTTTTTTTTTTTTTTTTTTTTTTTTTCATTGTTTAGGAATGGCTCAGACTGCTGCTTTGTTTATCATAATTTTTTCAAAACTGTAAGGCACAACTGAGTGGACACCATTCGATAAATTCAGCTGGTTTTCAGTAAAAATTTTAACAGCTGATGAGAGATTTTGGTCTGTAACTGTCGCTTTAAGGACGGCCCACGGCGCCTGACGGCGATCTGCACTTCGAGGTGGCAGCGTCTCGCCGTTTCAAGTTGAAAGCTTCCACATTTCAGGCTCTGTTAACCCAGTAAGTCATCAGAGAACAGAGAACTTTCAGAAGAAGTCGGCATGAGGAGTTTATTCGGACATTCCATTGTTAACGGACATTTTGTAATGAAAGAACGTGCGGGCAGAGTCGAATGTCGGGCCGGACCCGACCGCGGGGGGTCGCGACAGGAAAAACACCTCCATTGGAAACCTTAATGGGCAAGTTGGAACATGCCCAAACTGTTAAACAATTTCTCAGTTACTCACTTGTTGAAAGCCATCAAAAGCCGCCTGAACTTTACAAATGGTTTTCAACACGGAGGTGTTTTTCCTGTCGCGGCGCACACAGATTCACCAAGTCGTCACGGAAACGACTCGGCGAATTTGCGCTCACGTCTTTCATTAAAAAATGTACTTAAACAGTGGAATGTCCACATAAACATGTGGAACCAGCTCCCAATTCAGATCAGGGAGACAGACACCCTCTCTACTTTTAAGATTAGGCTTAAAACTTTCCTTTTTGCTAAAGCTTATAGTTAGGGCTGGATCAGGTGACCCTGAACCATCCCTTAGTTATGCTGCTATAGACGTAGACTGCTGGGGGGTTCCCATGATGCACTGTTTCTTTCTCTTTTTGCTCCGTATGCACCACTCTGCATTTAATCATTAGTGATCGATCTCTGCTCCCCTCCACAGCATGTCTTTTTCCTGGTTCTCTCCCTCAGCCCCAACCAGTCCCAGCAGAAGACTGCCCCTCCCTGAGCCTGGTTCTGCTGGAGGTTTCTTCCTGTTAAAAGGGAGTTTTTCCTTCCCACTGTAGCCAAGTGCTTGCTCACAGGGGGTCGTTTTGACCGTTGGGGTTTTACATAATTATTGTATGGCCTTGCCTTACAATATAAAGCGCCTTGGGGCAACTGTTTGTTGTGATTTGGCGCTATATAAAAAAAAAATTGATTGATTGATTGATTGATAAAGTCCTCATGCCGGCCTCTTCTGGATCTTCTCTGTTCTCTCACGACGTCATGGGTGAATTGAGCCTTAAATTAGGATGTTTTCAGGTTGAAACAGGCCGACGACGGCGCCTGGAAGCGCTGCAGGACGTCCCGGTCCGTGGGAAGTCCTTACACTGACAGAAACACCCCATAATCTCTCATCAGCCGTTAAACTTTTCACCGAAAACCAGTTTAATTTCTCGAATAGTGTCCACTCGGATATTCCTCACAGATCCAGAAAAAATTTTGATAAAGCAACGCGCGCCGTCTGGAGCAGCGTGTGAAACAAAGGAATTCAGCCGAGAGGGCGGGACCACATCTCACTCAAGGCCTGCCCACAGGGAAATGACGTCACCGACACACGTGAAAAAAACTCACGCATGCGCACGAGGGTTCAAGCATGATTGGTGTAATCGCATGTCAATCAAATCCATATAGTTTTTTTTTATAAAACTGCCGGTTAGTTTTATAAGATACCTCGTATGTTTACACAGTATCTATTTCAGAGTAGTCCTGCTCATTGAAACATCTGCTATGAGCAGGGAAGTGTAGAGCATTATTTTGTGGCTTAGCTTATTTTAGAGCATGACACGGGAGTGGATTTTCACTCCCGTCCCATCCCGCTCCCAGAAAAAAAATCCCATCCTGTCCCAATCCTAGAATGGAGTAAAAAAATAAATCGCATCCCGTCCCACTCCTGTAAAGATGACTCCCAATCCCGTCCCGCTCCCACTCAGTCCCACTCCCATGCCACTCCCGTATGTCTCGTGCCATGATGATCAATCAGGGACTGAATATGTAGTGATGTGGAGATGTCTGGAGTTTGACTGAAGATGTGAACATGTCCTGTATCTGGTAGCAGCCTGTGAGCAGGACTTATGTCTCTTTTGTCCTTTATTTCACAATTATGACAGAGTTTTTGGAGCGAGCAGCAGCACCAGCAGCGGGAGTGGAGTTTTTTTTTTATTTTTATTTTACATGCGCGTGCAAGCTAGCGAATCATCCATGGAGAATATTTTACTTATTAACTACACAGATGTATAATAAAACAAATGGTGACTGGTTTCTAAACACAATTATGACAGAGTTTTAGGGGGAAGAGCAAGCTGCAGTCCCATAGCAGGCAGCAGAGTTTTTTTTTTTATTGTTTACATGTGCGCGTGTGAACGGGACAGGAGGTCCTCAAACTGGGTCCTGCAGAAGTAGAAGGACCGGTGAAAGCGGCCGTCATCCAGACGCAGCTCCTGCAGCAAATAATGATACTCTCTGTATTGGGAGCTTTCCACAACAACTCGTACCGTGTGATCCAGGTCTGTCATGTTAACTTGACTGATAACCGGAGCCGGCGAGCGGAAGCTCCTTCTATTTAATGATGCACCGGGGTGAATTTTCGCAGCAAAAGCAGAGCAACACACCGGGCGAAGGAGGCGCGTCTGTCGCCACGCGACCCCCGCGAATTTGTAGCGTCTGATCGTGCCCAATGTGAACGCGTTTTGGTTGTTTTAAATAGATCAAAATCATCATCTATTTTTGGCATTCCCGCTCCTGCCCGCTCCTGTTCATTTTTATTCCCGTCCCATCCCAATCACGGGATTGATAAAATTTTGACTCCCATCCTGCGGGAGTCCCGCGGGAATCACGTGACCCACGGGAATTCCCGAAAAATGTCATCCTCTAGCTTATTTTCAATCTTCATCTATGGGGCAATAGTAAGTTGTCATTTTGTTGTTGTTTAGCATGTTATAATGAATCAGTAGCACATTCCTTTCATGGATGTTAAAATTTTTTGAGTTAAATGGTATATATTTTTCATTTATCCCCACCCTGGTAGCCATCTTTCTTACTAAACTGCCTGAGTTCATAAAGCATCCTGTAGTCTATGATCCCGGAACAAATTTTGACCTAATCAATACCATTTTAAGGTGACTAAACAACACTTCTGATCTAGTCTGGGTGTACATGACCTGCACAGAAATGTATGATAACCTTGCCAGAATGGTACCTATAGCCAATGAATGAATACAGAGGGCAAAATTTAAGAATTCTCCAATCATGTTACAAACTACACCACACTAATTCAGCTTGGGACTCCAACGAGGGCGGTCGCATCTCCTCCACTCTCCCTTATCTCTCTGCTTTTAACCTTCAAGTCCCTACTTCACCAGACTGAATTCCTCAAAACTATATTGGATTCTGGATCTATTGGACTACTATTGGATTAACCATGGAATTGATCAGCTGGTCTCTGAACGCTATTGACACCATTTTTTTCTACAAGAAGGTCAGGACCGGGGGATCCTGCCTGCCCAGATGGAACGTATCCTGTGGGCTATGTCCTCGACTCCTGGAGTTCCTGGCGTGTGACATGCTTGGCGCCCTTCTCTGTTGAGGACGTCGAGGTTTTATTCATTTTTGGTCTCAGGGTTGGTACTTTTTGGCTTATGTGCTGCCCTGATCTACCGGAAAATTGGCAAGACGGCAGCATCAAGAACCACGGGCCCTCGCTTGTCCATCATGATTAACGAGGTTGGCAAGGCAGTGCATTCTCAGACTGCGTTGACTCTTGAACTCAGACGCAAATTGGATGACACCTTGGAGCTGATGCGTGCCTTGCAGTTGAAGCTGAAGGTTTCGGAGGCCAGTGAATATTCTTAATTCAATATTGGGAATATTCTTAATTCATAACTGGGATTTGGCTGTGCGAGTGGAACTGTTAATAGTGTTTTTCACTGCTCGGCTGCAACACTACAGGCTATCTAGCATCAAGGTCAATTGCCCACTGTTTACCTCCAGAGGAATTTATCCAGGCTCTGGTGAGATTATTCGGCTCCATTCTTATCTCAACCCACAAGGACAATAAACTGACAGACTTACACATGGACTGAAGCATACTCCAGTTTTCTCCTCTCACCTCTTTTCCTGCCCCTCCCTTCCTGTGGCTGGCCTCCGTTCTTTCCCAAGCTGGCAGGCAGCGCGACTTGATAGTTGCAGTGGCTACCATCACACTCACATCGCCTCAATTGGAAAACGGACTGTTTCAAGTTTAGTGCACATAAACAATGTCAAATGTATATCTGTTGTCTTAATTCTGATGTGTGCCATTATTACGGTAAACAAGTAATAATTGTAGATCAATTGCTGTTTGTATGTGGAATGTGAGTGTGGAAATCTGAAATTTCCCCATTGAGGGATGAATAAAGGCTTATCTAATCTAATCTAATTAATTGTCTGATCATAAGGATTACAAAAAGGTATACTGTGGACTATCTATGACTTAAAGGTTTGGAGTTATAGAGTAAAACCAGCCAAAAATGGTGATTTTTTTTTTTTTTTTTTTTTGGCTGGTTTTGGCAAATTGTGCAGGAATCAAAAACTAAAGTTTGCCTAATTTTGGTAACACATGATGCAAATTGGTTGAGTTAATAGGATTAAGAAATGGAATTGTTTTGACTGATTAGAAAACTTGGACTCCAAAATAACAGGCAACATTAGATTTGTGTGGTGGCCAAGTGGTTAGTGTGCTTGCTTTCACTGCGAAAGGTTCCCAGGTCAAACCTCACCCCTGCCACGTTCCTCCATGTAATGTGGAGTTGCATCAGGAAGGGCAGCCAGTGTAAAACTTGTGCCAAATCAACATGCAGATCCACCTTGGATCTGCTGTGGTGAACCCAAGTGAAAAAACAAGGGAGCAGCCGAAGGGACTTACTATAATGTGATAATGCTCAGAGATGGTGCAAAGTATTCCTATTAAAAAAAAAAAATCGTATTTGCACAACCAGTAATGTGCATAGTGTTTTACCAAAATTGTAGCATCTTTAAACTTTGGCCCTGTAATCGGCCTCTGTTGCCATTTTTGTGGTTTTTACTCCATAACATTCCATCATAGATAATCCATGCTATGTCTTTTTGGAATCCTTATGATCAGACAAATAATGTGGTATGATTGGAGCATTTTTAAATGTTGACCCCTGTGTAATCTTTAATTGACCCCTACCTGGCTATCGCTACCATTCTGGGAATGTTGTCACATGTTTATGTAGACATGGTATACTGAGGCTGAATTGTCAGTGTTGTTTAGTCAGCTTAGGTGGTATGAAAAACCTGCTTAGTCCATGAGCTACTGGGAATTTTCCTCTCCACCTCTCTTAGAAGTCTGCATTTAAAACGCTTTATTTGGAGGGATGTTTCTCACTATCCCTTCATCTTCAAAAGAAAACGGATGTCCTACCCTATGCAGGAATGTACAAAATAAAGGGGTATGATGAAACAGCAGGGTAAAGGGGTATTATTGGGATTGGCTGTCTGTTGTCGTTGTCCATGCTGGGATGAGTTGTGTCCGATCGAGTTAACATTGTGTAGCCCAAAACTGGCCGTTACTTGCGGATTGCTGACAGACCACAGATGGTGCAATGCAACTGGGGGGATATTCAGAGGATTTTCTGCTGACGTTGGACCAAATGACATAACAGGTGTGTGTTAGTGAGTGATGTATGTTTGACTGGCAGAGCTCATTAAAATCTGTAATATTTTCTTGGCAGTTTCGTCTGTGTGCTTACCCACAGTGTGAGATCATGTGAATACTGTGAAGTCATTATGTGGCACATTTAACTGTGTGTGTGTGTGTGTGTGCTTTAATATTGTTTTCTCTCAGGGGCAGGGAGAGGCTTCAGCGAGGGGGACGACCATGGAGGGCGACTGTCTGAGCTGCATCAAGTACCTCATGTTTGTCTTCAATTTCTTCATCTTTGTAAGTACTTTTTTCTCTCTCACGCTCTTGTGCAAGGCTTGAGCTGGCTATCTGTGAAGTTTGTGTCAATCTAATGATTTAGGATGCGTCTGGCCCCCTGCCTGGCTTAATGGAGCCACATTTGCATTTCATTAGACAGAGGCAATCTTGATTCTATCAAATTCTGTTCTGATTAGATTTTCAGTGTGCTGAGACACATCTGAGGCACAGTGTGCCGCGTGGAGTCTGTGAGTGGCACCTGAGTTTATTGGTGTTGATCAGTAGAACGGGGGTAACGCCGCGAGACACTCTCTCCGAAAGGGGGGAGGCGGGTCACCGTGAGAAGGTTCGTCTCACTTGCTGCTTTATTAAGCACGACCGTACCATTTAAAAGCTCCAATCACACGTGTTTGTTCATTGCCAGAGTAATAATGTGAGCAACAAAGCACAGAATGAACGTGGCTGTTGCGATCACTCATTAATAACAACTACAACCTCAAACATTTGCCTTCATTTATTTGAAGGCGGCCACATGTATAAACATCGTACATGAACAAATAAAAATCTCCATTCTCACAGAACAAAAAAAAACAACTTGTATTTATAAAGGAAGAACAGAGTGAGAAACTGCTCATGTATTGTTTACTTTAGATCAAGCATGCAAATAGTTTCCAGAACAATCTGGATGTGAGACAGAAAAGTGGAAAATCAAACATAAGGTGACAGACTGGATCTAATCCAACCTGATTACTTTAGTTTTATGCAGTTCCACTGAATAGTCATGGTTTGAGTATATACACCTAATTGTTTGTCAGTCTCGTGCAGTTGGGTCCATAAGTATTTGGAAGACGACGATTTTTGTACTCTTGCCTTTGTACTCCAACAGAATGTGGTTGAAATGAAACAATCAAGATGCGATTGTTGTGTTGACTTTCAGCTGTAATTCAAGGGGCTTGACAAAATATTGTATTTTGGAACTACGGCCATTTTTATATAGTCAGACGCTTTAGGTGATTGGACAAAAACACCAATTTTACAGCCAGTTTTCATTAGATAAGTTGGGGGATGGAGGAACCAACATTTCCAAGTCATTGAATATGTCTTGGGGCAGCATGGTCGCTTAGTGGTTAGCACTGTTGCCTCACAGTGAGAAACTCATGGGTTCGATTCCCACCTGTGGCCTTTCTGTGTGGAGTTTGCATGTTCTCCCCATGTTTGCGTGGGTTTCCTCCCACATCCAAAGATATGCAGGTTAGGTGGATTGGAATCGTTAAAATTGTCCATAAGTGTGAGAGTGGATGTGACTGTGTTTGTTTGTTTGTTTGTTTGTTTGTGGTTCTGTGACAGACTGGTGTCCTATCCAGGGTGTACCCCGCCTCGCGCTCTGACTGCTGGGATCACGCCTCCCGTGACCCTTAATTGGACTAAGCGGTTGAAGATGTGTGTGTGTGTGTGTGTGTGTGTGTGTGTGTGTGTGTGTGTGTGTGTGTGTGTGTGTGTGTGTGTGTGTGTGTGTGTGTGTGTGTGTGTGTGTGTGTGTGTGTGTGTGTGTGTGTGTGTGTGTGTGTGTGTGTGTCTTGGTCTTCATCAATCATATTACTGTATGGTAAATCAGTCTGATGTTGGTAACTCTGAGTGCAAGAAGGAGGCTGGTGAGAGAAACCACCATGACATCCATGGCAACTCTGAAAGCATTGTTGGCTTTTACTGTATGGCTGTGATTGGAGAAACATTACAAATTGCAAATTTTGTCTGTTGTGTCACTATTTCAGCCCCCAGCTGTCCACATGGTGTTTCTTTTTTCTTCTGAGCGGCAGCAGCTTTTTTGAATTGCTCTGAATGTCAACGGAGGGTATCCTGTTGCCAGTAGAACATGTGCCACACCCACCGTCTTTTTTCAGTGCACCACATTTTTTGTGCATCTGCTCTGACTGCATTAAACCTCCGGGGTCAAGGGTATAACTGGCCATTTTTGACTACTTTTGGTTTTACCTTCATAATTTACCTTAAAAAAACATTTACTTTGTTTGGTGTATTTTTTTCAGCACTACCTCACCTGTGAGACTTGACAGTTTTTATTGCATTCTGACCTACTGTATTAACACAGTGGTGCTAAATGCACACAAAAACATAAAATCTGAAGTTTTTTTTGTTTTTTTTTTAACTGTGAAAACCACAAATGTTTAAAACAAACCATTTTTATAACTTAGAATGCAAATACAAATTGTAAATTTCAAAAACATATGTACAAATGTAGCAAAGAACAAAGTTATATACAACTATTTACATTAAAAAACAGGATGTGCTTGATTTTTTTTTTTTTTTTTTTTTTCTCAGGGGCGCCACCAAACTTGCGTATGAGTACATGTACTGTTTTGAGGATGGATCACATTTTCGCATTTCCAAAAGGCAACAAGAAACAACCAAAAAAATAAATAAAAGTACTTAATTCTTTCACCAAAACATCTCAAACCATCTTAGATGGACCTTCTGGCAAATTGTGGCTGAACTTTGAGGTATTCTTTTAAAGAAAATCCTCCTTTATACCACTTCATCATGAAGCTTCATACAAAATATCCTCATATAAAATCAGCAATGATAGTAATAATATTAAAGCAAACAGAGCTCTGGTATCTGAATAGTATTGTATCAGCAGATATCAAAATTTGTCAGCATTGGATCAGAAGTGGAAAAAATGTGGATCGGCGCATCCCTATTTGAAGTCTGCACTTTCAGCACACATTCAAACATAGACTCAGACTGTGGTGTATTGGATGGTGTGTCCACTGAATTCAGTCATGTGATGACTCCAGAGGGTTAAAGTGTGTATCACAAGTAAATAAAATGTCAAATGAGCTGACTGTTCTAAATAAGGAATTCTGAAAATATTGATGTATTTTGTTTTATTTTTGGTGCCATAACCCAGAGAAATTTAGCTGTATCTTGGGAAAATTAGCTTGATTTCATCTGCCTGTGAAAAACACTCAGAAACCTCAAGCTTTGAGTAATATGAATTTTGGTGACATCATCTCAGGTCTCGCCCCGAAAATTGATTAATTTGACTGAGCACAGAGAAACAGAGCACTTTTTTATTTTTAAGAAAGTGCTGAGAGGAAGTGCTTCTCAGTGGCGGTTCTAGACGATTTTACTGAGGGGGCCTGCCTTTGTCAGAGGGGCACATTCAGCCCAGGCCAAAAACGACAAAGAATCAAAATGTGTTTTTCCACAATGATTTTCTTTGCCTGTAAGATTAATAAATAAATAAATATATGTTTTCAGGCAAACAGGCCTATTCTTTCAGAATTTCTAAGCATTTAGTATTTCACACAGGATCTCCCACTAACACACTGGAGCCTCTCACAAGGACAAAACAGGGACACACCATGTGATCTTATTTGCATTCTAGCATTGGCTGATCATCTAGAGAAGAGATGGATTTTACAGCAGAGGGTCTGCAGTTTTAGGAAGTGGTCGAACAAAGTCTCTGTAACTTTCCATTGCTGATCTATTAACAGAAATATAACTGAAAATACACTAAGAGACACCAGGATATCCATGGACCTCAAAGAATTAAAAGCACCACAGTTGTGTTTATGCATGTATAAATTACCCAGGCATTAGCAAAATTTAAGCCTAAATGGCTACTTTTATGTTTTCCATGACTGATATGTGGCAATTGTCTGTATTTGAAGTTGACACACCCACTGAGTGCATCTGTGCTTTGTTTGACACGCCCACACAATCAGTCATACAGAAACAGACCTTCAGAGATGGGCGTGGTGAGCAGCAGCTCTTTGCCATTTAAAGTGACATATACACAAACACAACTTTCATCGGCACACGCATGGTAACCTTTATTACCTTGCCAAAAAGATGCATAACACAACCTCTTTAAACTAGAACTGGATCTTTGCATCTATGATTAATTGATTATTTGATTCAAGGCACAAATGTGGTCTCTTTGAAAAGCTGCAGAGGCACTGCTGGAAGCTGTCACTCACGTCCATGAAATTGCTCGTCTTCTCTGGTGTTCTTCCCACTGGGACGGTGGTGTAACAGATGGAGGTTTTCATATTCAAACAGATAATTATGCCGTGTGCATGTCCATCCGTGTCTAAGTTGTGGGCGTGAGAATCACGCTCATGCATATGCGCACAGTTTCACAGCGATTAAGATTTATGAAACAGAGCAGCGTGCACATTCAGCTTTATAAATATAATGTGTCTTGCTATGTACACAGAATTGGTCTCAAATCTGTCTTGTCTCTCTCTGTGATGAGAAGCAGAGGATTGTGTTCAAGACTCCCCACTACCCCTGCCCCCCCCCAAACACACACATCAGTACGTTCTGAAACAGTACATCCATTTTTTTTTTTTTTTTTCTCCAGCTCTCAATCCAACCGTTCTGATGTGCAAAGCCAGCATGTTGGACTGGAAAAAGCATGACTTTATTTTCCATGATATGGCATGTTGATGAATGTTTGTGTGTTCCACTGGGAATACGCTCAGCCATCCCATTAATTTTTAAAATCTGGCCAATTTCTGTTTTGCCTGACTGGTGACTTCTTTCCTTTTCCACCAGTTGGGAGGATCGTTCCTCCTGGGAGTGGGGGTGTGGGTGCTGGTCGACCCCACAGGCTTCAGAGAAATCGTAGCAGCCAATCCTCTGCTCTTCACCGGCGTCTACATCATCCTGGGCATGGGGGGCATGCTCTTCCTTCTGGGATTCCTGGGCTGCTGTGGAGCCATCCGTGAAAACAAGTGTCTGCTGCTCTTTGTAAGTAGGCTGCAACATCACAGTTGCTCTGTTGCTGATCTTGTTTGCATGCAGTGGTGGGCACAGATAACCAAAAAATTAACTTAGATAACAGATAATTAGATAACTGAAAAGTTATCTTTGATAAAGATAAACCACCCAAAAATGTATCGGAAGTTACAGATAATCGATAAATTCCAGTATTGGCTGTGGTACATTTGCAATTATTAAGAAGCTGAAATTGACTTTTAACACAATCGCTTTTGAAAGCATCAAAAGACCCAAAGAATGAGCCAGTATTTCCATGTTTGACCATGCTGCCCCCTGTAGGAAGCTATACAGATGAATCCTGAGAGCACCCACAAAATGAGCTCTCTACTAATCATAATGCTCCGGTCAGGCAGAGGTCTTGAAAAATAAAGTCATACTAACTTATGGTTTTGTGAAAATACTGATAGAATAACTCCATTAATGTCAATTCTGTCATTTGTACAAAGTTAAAATATAACATATATCTTTTAAGGTTGAATAATGCACTAATTCTGAGGTTTTGTAACAAACGCAGACTGTAAAGCGTTCTGGGTAAAAGTGCCTCTGCTAAACACTGATTGGTTCAGTCATTCATTATGTAAACCAACACGTTAATGTGACATGTGTCGTGTGTTGGTTTAAAGATAAATGTGCTTTTGTAAAATATTCTATTTTTATTTGTAAAAACAGGCATTTTTACGGAGCCCTGGAAGTGTCATCGCAAAATGTTTTGCATGTGGAGAGAATGTTTGATGTGCGCACGTTTTATGATGTTGTAAAATGTGCACTTAATATTAGTAAGTAAGTAAATTTATTTATATAGTGCCTTTCACAGACATAAGTCACAAAGCACTTCACAGGTTAAAATGCAATAATAAAAACATAGATAAAACAAAGGACAAGGTTAACAATTGGTCAGTTCTGAAAAGCCTTATCTTGACACATAAATGTTGGCTTTACACTGTGCGTGTTTTGGCCATTTTTCAGATGATTTTTCATTCGTGCAAGAATTTTTTGGACCGAGTTTCAGGTTAATCGTGCGTCCTGCATCGTGTAGTGGAGTAACAAGCTTTAACATCTCACGACCACCTCCTGCTGCTGAAGAGCTACATTGCTGCCGGGCACAGCATGTACTCACAAAACCTTAAAAATTAGCACATTACTTTAAAACGAAAACATATATCTGATATTTTCACTTTATAAAACTTCAGACATGACAGTAATTTTAAATAACTTGTCCAAAATGAGTAGGTTAAAATTTGAACCATAAGTTAAAAATGTATGCCTCTGGATGACTTGATATTGAGGTTATATCAGTATGGTGTTAAAGGAAATGATTTTTTTTTTGGGGGGGGGGGGGTCACCAGTTCTCCTTTGCCTACAGAGGATAGAGTAGTTTTTTCTGAAAACAGCTCTCTTCTGTTTGCTGAGGGTAGAACAATATACCTATTAGGAAACTTTTAACCGGTAGGTCTCAACTGCTTTTAAGTTTTAAAAATGTTTTTCACTGTTCAGCTTGGTTTACTACGTTATCGGTCTAAAAGTTATCGGTCAGCAATTCATCGGAAGATAATTAGTCTGATGATGGTTTTTAAAGTTATCTAAAAAGATAATCCGATAATGAAAACATTATCTTCGATAATTATCTGTTATCGGATTATCGGAAGTGTGCCCACCACTGTTTGCATGTATGTGTATTGATTATTCTGTCTTTCGGTTTTGGGACTTTTCAAGCTCTATGCAGAACGGCAAACAAGTTAAATGAATTCTTCTTTGCATTTGTGCTTGAAGCCTCATGTATAGTTTAGGCAGAGGGAATCAGGCACAGCCACAGTGTGATTTGATGCACACTTTTATCCTGACAGTCATCCACCTTGTCTTATTTCAGTTCTTCATGCTCATCCTCCTCATCTTCCTGGCGGAGCTGGCTGCCGCCATCCTGGCCTTCATATTTCGGGAGCATGTAAGTTGTGTCAAACATTACTGCACTTTAGCTCACTAGTGTCCAGTAACATATTGTTCCAAGTGTAAGACTGTATTTTTTTCCTCTGCACTGCTAACAGTGTAGGGGTTGGGTACCAAAAATGAAAATTACCAGTGAGTTTGTCCACCTGAGCCAGAATATGCTGACGATAACTCAAAAGCCATACATGCTGTCATCTTCTAACTTTAAAAAGAGTGCAATAGGATGAACTGCTTGGTTCGTGGTGAACTTTGATGCACCAGATAAATCCCTTCATCAAATTCAAGATGAAATAAAAACAGAACAGAAAACTGAAACAGGAATTAAAGCACAGATAGAATGTGTGGCTGGGGATGATGCCTAAAGTTTTCATCATTACTGCAGTAGCTGATAGTTGACATTAAATACATATCGCCACCACTCACTGTACAGGAGTGTGGTGTACTTAGCAATACTGTCATTCCTGTCTTAAACAAATTAATAAAGTAAAATATGTTCTTGTTATTAACCCAGATTCTCTAAGATAAACAGTGCCACAATATTATTTCTTTCCATTCCTTGTCCACCATCCTTCCATCCTTTCTAATTTGAATCCTTTGAAACACCTGTATTTTCAGCATTGTTGTGGAGTGTGTATCAAAAAGACCACTTTACATTCTGTGTAGGACTTACATTGCTTGTTTTGGAAATACATCTGAAAAAATGGGCTCATTTTATATTGAGGGTCTAGACTTTTACATGTCAATACATCAGCAACAGTAGGTGTCGCCAGATACCCATGACAGTGCTTGCTTCTTTTTTTTTTTTGCCAGGAAATAAATGCTATATAAACACAGGACCAGCACAACTGGGAGGTTTTGGTGGAGTGTTTAAGCTCTCATGGTGCAATAAACAACAGACATCAAACACCTCTCAAGCAGCCATGAAATAAGTGTAGCAGAATGCAATGTTAGAAGATAATAAACACAAACATTTTAACCATGAGAAAAGATTACTCTAGCCCTAAAAGCAGCCCACTTTCAAGACACTGACAAGAAAATGTGTCATTATCAGTTTGAAAAAAATATGGCGCTGCCCATTAAATGTGCTTTTATGACCATTATTTTCAAATGAAAACATTTTCTTTATATCAAATGTTTGGTCTTCAGAAAATCTTTTTCCCAAAATTTGTCTTGAACACAGGGGTCATCTTATATTTGGAACAGTACGGTAATATTTTCTTATACTGTGTGGTGTGATGACTCTAATCTCACTGTCTTTAGTTGACCAGGGAGTATTTCACCAAGGAGCTAAAGAGACACTATCAGGGCTACAACAACACTGATGTCTTCACCTCCACATGGAATGCCATTATGACCACAGTATGTCCAAGCCGAAGAACTCGCATCAATTATCAACTTATTAGTTTGCAACCTGGTGTCATTAACCTGCACTTTATAGACAAAACTGCAGCTTTTTAGTTTAGTATTCCTGCATGTACAGAATAAACCACAGGCTGATGAACAAGTTGGCACTCAAGAATAAGGACCTTGTCTCCCTCCTCTCTTCAGTTTGACTGCTGTGGGGTGAACAGCCCAGAGGATTTTAAGGACAGTCTGTTCAGGGTGCTCAACCAAAAACACATGGTGCCAGAAGCCTGCTGCCAGCGTGCCAGTCAAACCGGTGACATGGCCTATCTGAGTCAAGAACAGTGCTTATCAGGCAATATGATGTTCCGCAATAACAAGGTAACTAGTGACACGTGCCTGGCACCCTCCCACTCTCTCTTCCTGCCTGTCCCTCTGTCTCCAAACCACCTGCAGGCCTAATTAGAGCAGAAGACAGTTGAAGGGTGACATCTAGGGACTAGCCGAGTCCTCCACGGCTGATTAGTGCTTTTCCATGTTTGGGGTGCTGTGACATTCCATCATACTGCACGGTGTAGTGTGGAGACAGCAGGGAGGTGAAAGTGCATAGATGGCACAGAATTTGCCTGCTATGCACACACACGATACATAATAGAGGATTATGAGTATTTGAATATGTGAATATTGTGAGTGCTTCACAGCGATGCGCTCACATCTGTTTGTGTAAAGAATGCCTTCAAGTGAAATGTAATTACATCGAGGCTGCCAGAACAATGTGAGGTGTCCACGCGTCTGCATCTCTTTATTCACACAAAGAACCCTCATTAAAAGGCAGCGAGGCTGTAGGCACTGCTTCCCATCCCATTCTGCAAGGCCCCTTTGTTCAAAGCCTCAGTCAATTAAAGCTTGATTATTCTAATTGCCTGTTTTCCTACAGGTTTATAGATTATTGATTCTCTTGGTGTTACATCTTTGTGTGCTCCACAGGGATGCTACTCTGCGGTTGTTGACTACTTTGAACTCTACATCTATGTGGCCGGAGCATTGGCTATTGTGGTGCTAACTATTGAGGTATGAAGGTTTTTGTCATTTTATTAAAATGTACTCTCAGGCTTTTTATTGTGGTGTAAAATTAGAAAGCTACTTTAAAGTGAAGATAAGTGCTTCAATGAGCTCAGCATGTGGCAGCTGTATTGCAACACCTCCATCTAGTGGCGAAGCTTGTTTTTGCACCCTCTTCAGTTTTCTGTGACGAGGTAATACTGTAGTTCCCATGTGGAGAAAGGCAGGAATGGCTAAAGCAGTCTGACATTTGACAGCACTGACCTTGACTTGCACCCAAACAATTGACATCTGACTGAATTTTCCAGGTTAAGTTCTGGAATACACCCAAGTGTTTGCCACATTGAGTCTACGTTTGGTTGTAAATCACATTCCTTGACCTTGACCTTTGCCAAAATAAATTATTTAACGGCATTTTTGGAGTCAACCTTCATTTATATACCAAGATTGAGTGAAATCAGCAAAATAACCTGGGACGAGTAGGCCAAAAAACAGACAGGCAAACATGACCTCGCTTGGCAATCTGGAACAGATCTTCATATGTTTACTCCAAATCAAATAGAAAATGTAACCTTTCATCTTTGACCCCAATGATTGCCCTTCCAGAACCCACCTACATATTTTTGCCCAGTTTCATGAGCATCGGAGTGACCCCAGTGGCCTTGTGCTTTGTTGAAGCAAACCATTTCAGGACAATTCTGGGCTGAACCATCATTCCAGTATTAGATTTGGTAGAAATCAGCAGAAGAACCTGGAAGGAGTATGACAACAGACAGACAGACATCATCTTGATGGGCAATTGTAGAATCAAGTTTGGTGAAGATCATGACCCCAGTTATTTGACCTTTGCCACAACTATTTCAGGACATTTCTGGGGTTGACTGTCCCCCACATATCAGTTATGTTGGAAAACAGCCAAAGGACCTATACTGGAGTAGAGGAACAAAAAGACACATGCTGCTAAAATTATAGTGTGATCATTTGAATTTTGTTAATGGAATAACCTGTGCTTTTTATGTGTGCTCACTATTTCTTTTCTACTTTTTTCTGCTTCTCCGTAGCTCTTCGCCATGGTGTTTGCAATGTGTCTGTTCAGGGGGATCCAGTAGACCTGATCCATGTGTGAACTTTTTTATTCTTAAAAAGAAAAAAAAGGGAATCTGGAAGAAAACAACAAAAAGGACACTTGTTGATCTTGGTTTTTAAAATATATATATTATTGGATAATTTGTGCAAATTCAAACAAGCTCACGTACTTCGCAGCTGGACTTTTGAGGTACTGGGTATCAAAACAATACAAACCAAGCATAAAGAAGGTGGGCAAATCAGGAAAAAAACAAAGGTGATGTAAATACATTTGTGTGTAAAGTGGAGATTTGTGGACCAGGTCTGTCACGGACTGGCTAACAAGAGAAGCCTGAGCAGAAGGCACTGCACTGACTTTTGGATGAAGAATATTTATATTAAGTGAAGATGGCGTTTAAAAAATAAAATAAAATAAAAAGCGGGGTGGGTGTGGGGAAGGAGATGGTGTAAAAAATGTGTTTTCTGTACACTTTGGCTATTTCTGTTTCCTACTGTAAACTGTAGCACACCTCATTCATCCACCTGCCTTTTTTAGGACCACTTTTCTTTAATGCTGTATTATATAAGCTGTGTGTGTGTGTGTGTGTGTGTGTGTGTGTGTGTGTGTGTGTGTGTGTGTGTGTGTGTGTGTGTGTGTGTGTGTGTGTGTGTGTGTGTGTGTGTGTGTGTGTGTGTGTGTGTGTGTGTGTGTGTGTCTGTGTGGAATTATGTGTGTGCGTGTGTGTGACATTCTTCACGATTCCCTCCCCGAGCCCGAAGGCCAGCCTTGTTTTTCTGTTTTTTGTGTGGTGACGTTTCTTGCAGTAGTGGTTATACTGTATGTGGTTTTAGGCAGTGAAATGTGTGTGTATGCATTTGTATTAGTTTCTTGATGACTTGATAACATAAATGGCATTCTTTAAATAACGTGTCCTTGTGTTTTCCTTAAAACTGATACCATTGATCATATTTCTGTGGTGATTCTGAGCAAGGCCCCATTAAAAAAAAAATCATCCTTGACATCAGAAAAAGTGATGGGAGCAGGCAGATTATTTATTTATTTTAATTAGGAAGAGAGAACAAACAATACAGTAAAATTTTGAGGCAGGTGCTGGCTTCATCCTTAAATAGGGGACACCTGATTCACACCTGTTTGTTCCACAAAATTGACAAACTCACTGACTGAATGCCACACTACTACTATTATTGTGAACACCCCCTTTTCTACTTTTTTAACTAATAGCCCAATTTCATAGTCTTAAGTGTGTGCATATCATGAATGCTTGGTCTTGTTGGATTTGTGAGAATCTACTGAATCTACTGGTACCTTGTTTCCCATGAAACAATAAGAAATATACTCAAAACCTGGATTAATGAAAATGTTTTCACTATTTGTTTTTTTTGTTTTTTTGAGCAACTGACATCATTATTCAAGCATTCAAAAGGCTATTCCTACCTCCACACAACTCCAACCACACATGAAAATGTTTCTTGACAGTTCTTGTTGTTGAATGAAACCGCGTCTCCCTAAATGGACAGAGTTGTGACGTCATCACGCATAGCTCAAGTATTTCTGTGTAGGCTCTCAGTTGTCCAGGTGGTTTCCATAGTAGAGAAGTTTGAATCTTCGACTGGACTGGGTTGTTTGACACGAGGACGTTTCGCTTCAAATCACAGAAGCTTCCTCAGCTAAAATTCTTGCTCTGGTGCTCTGACTTCTGTCTTGACTCTTGTAGAGAAGAATAATCAAGAAGTCACCAAAGCTGGAGTTTTAAACCTAACCAGACCCCTCCTACCGAGAGGCGGACTGCTATAGGCTAGTGACTAAACAATAGCACCTAATTAGCACCTATTGTGCTAATTAGGTGCTAGGTGCTAATTAGAGCTATTGTTTAGTCACTAGCCTATAGCAGTCCGCCTCTCGGTAGGAGGGGTCTGGTTAGGTTTAAAACTCCAGCTTTGGTGACTTCTTGATTATTCTTCTCTACAAGAGTCAAGACAGAAGTCAGAGCACCAGAGCAAGAATTTTAGCTGAGGAAGCTTCTGTGATTTGAAGCGAAACGTCCTCGTGTCAAACAACCCAGTCCAGTCGAAGATTCAAACTTCTCTACTATAGCTCAAGTACTGTCGACACCCATTGGATTCTATGACATGTGACATATGTTACCCCATAACATTATAACTAAGCATGACACATGGTGCAAACATTTAACCTAACCAATAATTTGCATCACTTTTTTTTACCAAAATTAGACCAACTTAGCTATTTGTGTTAACAAGCTATTGAACCAGTGTACCTAATAAAGTGGCTGGTGAGTGTATGCATTAATGTTCTTTGGCCTCGGCAGAGGTATGTGCTGTGTGAGAGCCCTTATTCAGGTATTTGGTTTGAATTTAACTTGTAAAAGTTGTAATAATACCAATACAATACATGCATAAGAAAGCTAAGATTTTCCTGCACTTTTACTCTAGCATACGAAGAAATGTTGGATTCTCACATCCCACAGTGGCCTGGTTGTTTCTTTTTTCAGCAAATTTAAGCATATTTCATTTTTGCACAAATCCTGCACAAAGCAATCTAAGCAATAAATAAGGTGTGCAATGTATTACAGGAACATCTTCAAAGAGCACAACATAAAAAATTAAATAAATGATGGTTAATAAACTCACATGTTCACTGTGTCAACACACAGTGTACCACATGAGGGCAGTAGCATGCTTATAATGCATCTACTGCATGTAAATGTGGATGTACTTATTTTATTTTTAGTATTTTAAAAGCCCTCCATATGCAGTCTTTATCAAGTCAGTATTGAAGTTACTTATTTTTATCAATTGCTGTGTTGTAGGTCTTTTACAATGAAGATGATCAGATTAATCTTTTCATTTTTTTAAATTAACAAAACACTGCTTGTTGTTTGTACACTGTAAAACCTTTATTATGGTGCATGCAGATGTGACTTGGTGCCCTTTCATTGACTTTCTTGAAGTTACTCTCAACATAGCCCCACTGTATCTTACAATCTCTAAGGTCCTATCTTGAGAATCTATGCCCAAGTGCATTTGGGATGTGTCCAACTCCACTTTCACACCATTCTGAATTAGTCATGGTTGTGTTATGGGCCGAGCTTGAATGACACCCATCAGAGTCATCTGTCATTCTCTTTAAAGTGTACTGAAATTTTCTGACAGGTTTTCGGATGAGGAAACAGATCTACAAATTTACCCCTCACGGATCACCTGTGGCTAACCCCACCTTGGTGCACTCCACCTGCCAAGCCAGGGAAGAAGAAAACCAGCATAAAAATATAGTACAAGCCAAGATTTTAAAAGTTTTAAAAATGTTGGTTTTATATTGGCTTTTAATTTTTGTTTTTATATATTATTATGAGATACTGCATCAAACGTTAAATTTTCGAAGTAATAATTATGACAGAGTTTACAAAAAAAGTAATATGCATATGTCACAGACATGAACATCAGCATCTCATCATGTCATTTAGGTCCTTCAGGCTTTATTTTGAGTAAATGCTTCAGGGGAGCATTAGCATGTCAAAAACCTTTCAGCTTCTGGGAGGGCGGGGGGCTCTGCCCCCATAACCCCCCTCCACCACCTTTTTAAGCATTGTTCTTTTTTTTGCCTTTCAGCTGACCCCCCTCATTACAGCCCTCTTAACCCCCTGCCACTTTAAGCATTTTTTTAATGTAGATGTAAATTAATATTCAAGGTTCTCAGCTAGTTGACACTAGGGCTGTACAATATGGCCAAATGATCATATCTCAATATTATCATATAAATTGTCATATAAATGTCACTTATATACATGATGTCCAATTTCTTAAGCCGCTTGGGTGGGTAGGGAAAGTTCCTATGGGATAAAAAAAAGCTTTTCAACCTACCATCCCTGGTTCTCAAGACCAGGCACCGAAGTCGCTCGATACTCTTTTTTTGTTGTTGTTGTTTTTTTAATAAAGATATTTAGATGTACCTTAGTAGACACTAGTAGAGCTCCACCTTAGATTTGGAATGTATAATAGAAGATATACCTTACTGAATTTTCATACCAATATGATAAACAATATGATTATGATTTGACACAAAGTGCAGCAACAGTGAAAATTAAACATTCTTAAAACAGTAATAATACCACACTCATTTTGCACTCATCATAAGGTTAGGATACTGTGCCCTCCAAAAGCATTGGAACACTTGGAATTTCACACATTTTAATTTGTTTATGTCATTTTAAATACAAGAAATACAAAAAACAAAAACAAAGAATTAAAATTTAGTAAATTATCTTACTCAAACTGAAAGCAAATCTCTAAAACTTGATAAAACCTATAAATAATAATCAGTTTTATTGCCAGTTTTCTTTAGACAAGTCAGGGGATGGAAACATGAACATTTCCAAGTCACTGAATATGTCTTGGACTTCATTTACATCAATTATGAAGAAATACAAAAGTTTCTTTCACCAAAACATCAAATGTAGTCTTTCATCTCAAATGTACTTTCTGTCAAATTGTAGCTGAACTTTCAGGTCGTCTTTTAAGAAAATCCTCCTCGACACCACTTCATCAGGAAGCTGGATATTATATTTTTAATTCATTTATATCAAGTTGTAGAGGTTTGCTTTCAGTTTGAGTTAAGGAAGATAATTTAAAAAATGTATTTGAAATGGAATAAACAAATTAAAATGTGTGAAATACCAAGTGTTCCAATACTTTTGAGGGCAATTGAGAAACATTGAGGAGCAGCATCTTACGTCTCATATATAGTGCAGCAGATAAGAGAATATTTAGAGTGGAATCCAGCAAATTGTGATACAAACATCAAATTTGGCACAAATAATCCATAGACATGAACTCTTTTGAAAAAAACTGATTGGCCACTTGAATTTTCAAGAGGCAGCCAGGTAAGGGTCAATTGAAGAATTCCACAGGGGTCAAAATTAAAAGATGCTCCAATCATATAGAAAACTACACCATTATTTGCCTGATCATAAAGATTCCAAAAAGGTATCATTTGGACAATCTGTGACTGAATGTTATGGAGTTATGAGGTAAAAGCAGCAAGAATGGTGACAAAGGTCAGTTTCAGTTTGTACAGGGTCAAAAGTTAAAGTTGCTCCATTAATTTTGCTCCAGCTGTATTTGTGCTGAATTTGATGCTTGTATCACCATTTGAAGGACTGTTTCAGTTATCTGCTGCACTAATAAGCCCACAGAGCATGAACCAGCTGCTGTCTGTTAGCTTAAACATGTGTAGATAAGGCAATCTGAATTAAAGGAGAAATGCTGCTTTTATCAGCCTGCACCTCATTTCTGGCGTAAAATACGGTCGTTTACTCACCAGTATAAGCTTGGTGTGATTAGAAGTCCATAGTTCAAACGACTTGTTCAGTTCAAATCTGAAGCAAACATTTTTCTTCTTCTACTAAGGTGGATTAGAACTTTTTGTGGTACACAGCACAATCTACTGGACAGGAGGAACCTAGCAGTCAATGTGACTCACTAATTTCAAAATGCAGATCTTTCAACCAGACGTGTGGTGCCATGGCATGTCAATCATCTGCATCCAATCAGATTTCAGGTGAGTCCAGTGAAACCCCGGCCTCCGCTCTAGCTCCACCCATGTCAGGAAGTATTCAACATTTGACATTTTCTGTTTCACTGTGACTGAAAATTTGACACTTCCTGTTTGAGTGTGAGCTTGCCACTGAGTTCCTGCAAGATTCCATGGGATCTCGTCTGTCAATCCAGGAAGTGTTTGACATTTGAACATTTCCTGTATATGTACTTTCTCAATAAAAAAAGAAAAAAATTCCTGTTTTACTGTGGATTTGAAATTTGGCACTTACTGTTTAGCACGCCCTGTACCATGAGTGAGCTTCGCGATGCTTTGCTCGTATAAATGTAAGTACTTATTTTGGATTTTCACATTCCATAATTGTCAACTTTTTGAATGCGGAAGAAACAGACCTCCATTATTTAAAGCCTCCCATGTAGTATTTCCAAAATAAGAGCAATCGGAGATTTATGACGTCTGCCAATCCGGATCTGGATCACCTCCAAAATACAGTGGAGTCTTCCATGCCCTAATATGTATGTGTGGTGCAAATTTGGTGAGAATTTGCGAAGTAGTTTTGACATAATCCTTCAAACCCTATATAAAGTGAAACTTGATCCAGAATCTGGAGCCACATCACCTCCAAAAGAATAAATCATGCTGGAGAAGCATCACACTCACACACACACACACACACACACACACACGCACGCCTAAAGACAGAATGAAGAAACATGTCCAATAGCGAATTCCCCTGGCTTTTTTTTTTTTTGGTGCCTTGTTCCATGACCTCCTACAGGAAGAACAACATGACCCCATTGGCAAATGAAAGCTGACATTAGCAATATTTGGGTTTTCCCATAGCCGATTACTATGTATCTGTGGTGAAAATTTTGTCAAAATCTGTGCAGTAGTTTTAACATAATCCTGCTAACAGACTGACAGACAGACAGACAAAAAAATAAACGCTGATGATTTTACTACGTCCTTGGCGGATGTAATAATAATAATAGTAATAGTAATAATAATAACAGTAATAGTAATAACCCATTATCAAGTATGCAACAGAGCCTATTGCTTCCAGTTTTTCAGCAAGTAAAAGAGGAAGACATTTACTGTATTACATGAATCTGGACTGTAGAATTTGCCTTTTTCACAATGATTTATATGTTAGAAAACCTCATTGACCAACTGAAGGTTTTGAATGTAAATTATGTATAATGCTGATTACTGTGTCTGACCATGAGATAAAGGTGTACAGTTAGCTATATAGCCTTTGTCATCCTCTCACATTTATGATTGAGAAACTTTTTGCTCATTTTGTTTTTGTGTGTGTGTGTGTGTGTGTGTGTGTGTGTGTGTGTGTGTGTGTGTGTGTGTGTGTGTGTGTGTGTGTGTGTGTGTGTGTGTGTGTGTGTGTGTGTGTGTGTGTGTGTGCAAAATTAATTTTGTTATGCATGCAACATATTAGAGATAAATTGTGACATTTTGCTATCTCAGACTGAAATTTGCTCAGCGATTAAGAAAAATGGTAAAGTGCTGGAATGGAAAGATAGTTCCTGCCGTTTGGACAACTTCTCTATGAGTAAAGAGGTTAAAATAGATTCAGCCCTCAGTGCAACAACTGCGCCTTACATGTTTGATAGCAGTTCATGCAAATGAATTATTTGTGATTGAGTGTTTTGATAATATAAGGTTCTGTGTGGCTTTGTTCTTTCATCATCTCTCTCCAAAATTGCATCACATTGTTCTTGGTTAATACACAGCCCTTTCAAAAATTTTAATCCGTATTAGCTCCAAACTGTTTGAGTTATAGTTATGAGGTTGAGTGTGACCTTTTGAGGTCGCCCAAGGCCAAAGAGTATTTGACTGAAAAAAAGTCAATGCATGACTTCATGTTAATGTTTAATAGCAACTGTAAATTTATCTTTAACCAATTCTGTGCTGTAGCCATTCTAAATAAAACCTATGGACCTGGACCTCAGTTCTGACATTGACCTGTGAGTTTAAAACCAGTTTATTTAAAGATCCAATCACTGACCCTCAGTTTCCCAAATCAGATCAAAACTATTTGGGTTATTTTGTTCACATATAGACAGACACACACACTTGATAGAAAACAATACCGCTGCATGCGCCACCACTGCACACAGGTCCAATAAAGTCTCCAACCGTCCACTACATGCAGACTGATGATGCAGACTGGGGTGTAACCAGAAGGGGGCAGCTTGGTGCTCACACAGGCAAAGCTCCAAGTGTAAAGATTTTTTTATATATTTTTTTTCTTTAACATTCTGAAATAACTGTATCATACAAAAATAATACATATGTAGTACTGTTCACATGTTCAAGTTATATTTAAAATGAGTTCAATATTTAAAATAATGAACAGCTGCTGAATATCTGATATTTATAAATAAAGTATTAAGATGTATACATTTTTCCATTTGAATAAAGTTAATTCCATTTGGGTTTTGGCAATGTATGCAAGGGCGCAATTTAGGACTAGAAATTGAGGGGGACAAAGTGTGAGGCCCGCAGGGCAGAAGCCTGTAGGCTGGGGGTCTGGGGGCCGCTTTAGGCCCCCAGAAGCCAATGGTTTCTAGATAATCTAAGATGCATTCTGAGCATCCAGAACAGTAATTTTAATGTTTTGAGAAGACCATAAAGTGGACACCATTTGACTTATGCAGTTTGAAAGTGTGGATATAAGTACTTTATTCTGAGAATAGCCAGCATTGATTTTATTAACATCCTGGTGTAAATAAGGTATCACCACATGTGTAGAACTCAAAAAGAATGACAGGTTGAGTTTTCATTAAAAAAAACAAATGCAATGTGGTAAAATGTATTCATAACTATGAAAGAACAGGCTCTTAATAATTATTAACTATCGCATACTGTATTTTTTTTTTCTCAAGATTTGTTTTTGCATAAGTTTGAATAAACAACAGATCATAAGTTTAGGATAAATTACTTATCATGAATTTAATTTTTGAAGTGGCACTAATGACAACACTCATACTGAACATAATTTTGCTTGCATAGACTGATTTTGGAGATCAAACAATAATTGCAGATGGGCTTTCTGAGGTCCCAGATAGCTTTTCTGATCTCCTTTTCTAACTTTCAGAATTTAGTAAATAGTAAAAGTAAAAAGCATATGGTCCATTGATGCTTATGTGTAGACATTAGTCCCTAGAGGCAACTATTTTTGGTTTCAAATCTGGGCAAATGCAGTCCCAGAAAATTCCGAATGTGACAAACAAGAAACTTGTAAACAAGTCAATGCTGCTAAAAATACAAACTTGCAGAAACATGTTTGCACATAAGACTGACATGGTTTTGCACATAAGACTGGCATAGCATGTTTCAAGTACACACATACGTATATGTCAGAAGGTGGGGGGGACATACCATATTCTGTGCCCCCAAGGTGGGGGGGACATGTTCCCCCATCCCCCACCAAATTGCACCCATGAGTGTATGCTGTCACATCAAGGTGCAGTTTTTTTTTTTTTTTAATAGCTTTCTAAAAAATCTGGGCTGGGAAAATTTGGCAAATTTCACAAAAATGATGTTCTGTATACAAGCAAAGAGATTGTGTGTTATAAATGGCTTTAATGTGTCATGTCAAATAAGCAATTCCTGGGCTGCTTTTTTTCCATATCTTCCTATGGATAATACCCCTGGCAAAAATTATGGAATCACCGGCCTCGGAGGATGTTCATTCAGTTGTTTAATTTTGTAGAAAAAAGAAGATCACAGACATGACACAAAACTAAAATTTCAAATGGCAACTTTCTGGCTTTAAGAAACACTATAAGAAATCAGGAAAAATAATTGTGGCAGTCAGTAACGGTTACTTTTTTAGACCAAGCAGAGGGAAAAAAAAATATGGAATCACTCAATTCTGAGGAAAAAATTATGGAATCATGAAAAACAAAAGAATGCTCCAACACATCACTAGTATTTTGTTGCACCACCTCTGGCTTTTATAACAGCTTGCAGTCTCTGAGGCATGGACTTAATGAGTGACAGACAGTACTCTTCATCAATCTGGCTCCAACTTTCTCTGATTGCTGTTGCCAGATCAGCTTTGCAGGTTGGAGCCTTGTCATGGACCATTTTCTTCAACTTCCACCAAAGATTTTCAATTGGATTAAGATCCGGACTATTTGCAGGCCATGACATTGACCCTATGTGTCTTTTTGCAAGGAATGTTTTCACAGTTTTTGCTCTATGGCAAGATGCATTATCATCTTGAAAAATGATTTCATCATCCCCAAACATCCTTTCAATTGATGGGATAAGAAAAGTGTCCAAAATATCAACGTAAACTTGTGCATTTATTGATGATGTAATGACACGCAGCCCCATATCATCAATGACTGTGGAAATTTACATGTTCTCTTCAGGCAGTCATCTTTATAAATCTCATTGGAACGGCACCAAACAAAAGTTCCAGCATCATCACCTTGCCCAATGCAGATTCGAGATTCATCACTGAATATGACTTTCATCCAGTCATCCACAGTCCACGATTGCTTTTCCTTAGCCCATTGTAACCTTGTTTTTTTCTGTTTAGGTGTTAATGATGGCTTTCGTTTAGCTTTTCTGTATGTAAATCCCATTTCCTTTAGGCGGTTTCTTACAGTTCGGTCACAGACGTTGACTCCAGTTTCCTCACATTCGTTCATTTGTTTTGTTGTGCATTTTCGATTTTTGAGACATATTGCTTTAAGTTTTCTGTATTGACACTTTGATGTCTTCCTTGGTCTACCAGTATGTTTGCCTTTAACAACCTTCCCATGTTGTTTGTATTTGGTCCAGAGTTTAGACACAGCTGACTGTGAACAACCAACATCTTTTGCAACATTGGGTGATGATTTACCCTCTTTTAAGAGTTTGATAATCCTCTCCTTTGTTTCAATTGACATCTCTCGTGTTGGAGCCATGATTCATGTCAGTCCACTTGGTGCAACAGCTCTCCAAGGTGTGATCACTCCTTTTTAGATGCAGACTAATGAGCAGATCTGATTTGATGTAGGTGTTAGTTTTGGGGATGAAAATTTACAGGGTGATTCCATAATTTATTCCTCAGAATTGAGTGATTCCATATTTTTTTCCCTCTGCTTGGTCTAAAAAAGTAACCGTTACTGACTGCCACAATTATTTTTCCTGATTTCTTATAGTGTTTCTTAAAGCCAGAAAGTTGCCATTTGAAATTACTTTAGTTTTGTGTCATGTCTGTGATCTGCTTTTTTTCTACAAAATTAAACAACTGAATGAACATCCTCCAAGGCCGGTGATTCCATAATTTTTGCCAGGGGTTACTGCTTGGGCATTTTAACAAATACAAGGATTTGCAAAGTTTTACAAAGCTGAAGAAACAGAAAATAGAAAAACAAACAACATAATAATGTAAAGAAGATGAAAAGTCCACACAGGCATCAGCACCACAGGCAGGGGTCACTCACACCATCAGAGGACCTGTCCCCATGACAGTGTCACTTTCAAATGCAGACTGCAGCATCCATCTGTAGTTCATACCTTGGACAGAGAGAAAAAGAGTCAGCCAAAAAAACAACTACACGTAAGGTCTAATTCATCAGCAGTAAATCAACAGGAAAACAGTGAAATTACTAAGGTGATCGCCGGCCTCTAGCCCTAAGCTTCACACACGTTTGGAGGAAACCAGCCACCATCCCTCCAGTGAAGCATGGTGGTGGCAGCATCATGCTGTGGGGATGTTTTTCAGCGGCAGGAACTGGGAGACTAGTAAGGATGGGGGAAAGATGAATGCAGCAAAGTACAGAGAGATCCTGGATGAAAACCTGCTCCAGAGCGCTCTTGACCTCAGACGGGAGTGAATCTTTCAGCAGGACAGTGACCCTAAACACACAGCCAAGATATCAAAGGAGTGGCTTCAGGACAACTCTGTGAATGACCTTGAGTGGCCCAGCCAGAGGCCGCACCTGAATCCAATTGAACATCTCTGGAGAGATCTGAAAATGGCGAAAATGGTTGTGCACAGACGCTCCCCATCCAACCTCATGGAGCTTGAGAGGTGCTGCAAAGAGGAAAGGGCAAAACTGCCCAAAGATAGGTGCACCAAGCTTGTGACATCATATTCAAGAAGACTTGTGGTTGTAATTGCTGCCAAAGGTGCATTTTTAATAGATTTCCAAAAACTTCCCAAAAAATATTATTATGGGGTGTTATGAGTAAAAAAAAAAAAAAAAAAACATTGAGGGAAAAAAAAATTCATCCATTTTGTAATAAGGCTGTAACATAACAAAATGTAGAAAAAGTGAAGCGCTGTGAATACTTTCCAGATTCACTGTAAACATCTTGAAGTCTTAGTATAGTATGTGGCTAGTAAGCTAGTAAGCTAGTATGTGGCACTTAAGCAATAATGTCCAGTCATCAAAAACTAGCATCTAACACCCAAAAGCTACTATTCGACATTCACTGACTGTTACCTGAACATAACAGATAGCATACAGTGCTCAGCAAGTGGTATTTGGTATTCAACAGATAATGTCTTGTAGAAACCAGATACCTTCTAAAGATAAATAAATTTTTCTAATGTCACCCCCGTGACCCGACCCCGGATAAGCTGTTGAAAATGAGTGAGTGCAATCGTCACTGTACAGACATTGTGTATAATATGACAGCATGGATATCAATGTATTTTAAAACTTCTTTCAAGACATTCGTATTTACACCATAATCGTTTTCTTGTTTTGCCTCCACATTAGAGATATTACTAGGACTGCTTTCTTCCACCTGCGAAATATAGCGAAGATTCAGCCCATCTTGTCTATGGCTGATGCTGAGACCCTGATTCATGTGTTTGTCTTTTCTAGATTGGTCTACTACAATGTTCTTTTTTCTGGTTTACCGCAGTCCAGCATTAGGGGTCTCCAATTGGTTCAAAATGCTGCTGCCAGAGTTTTGACACAAAGCAGAAAGTTTGACCACATTACACCCATTTTGGCATCTCTTCACTGGCTTCCTGTCCCAGTGAGATCAGATTTTAAGGTTCTGCTACTAGCCTATAAAATTGTTCATGGACTGGCACCTCTCTACCTAGCTGACCTAATTAAACCTTACATACCGGCCCGGGCTTTGCGTTCTCAAGGTGCAGGACTACTTTGTGTTCCTAGAGTGAATAAGAAGTCTGCGGGTCACTGAGCTTTCTCTTATCGTGTCCCTGTTCTGTGGAACGATCTCCCTGCGTCAATAAAACAGTCAGATTCTGTAGAGACTTAAGGCACACTTATTTTCCCTTTTGTATGCTAGCATACTGGCATAGTATCTTACTATGCTTTTTACTCTTTTAATTCATTTTATCAGGAAATTGAGCAGGTTGTGGCCTTAACTTTAACTCTGTTTTTCTTTTTGCTTAATGCTGACAAATGACACTGTATTTGATGTCTTTCTGCTGCTTAATTCTGCTTTTTTCTTTTCTCTCTGTTTGAGGTGCGGCTCCATCCTGAGATGGGTGTGTTATTTGTTCCGGAAACCGTCCTGTGCACCGGCAACATTTCCTGTATGTTCATTTTGTGAATTGTTTTGTAATTTGTGTCTGTAGCATGGCCCAAGGATAGGGTCACCCCTTTGAGTCTGGTCTGCTTGAGGTTTCTTCCTCAGAGGGAGTTGTTCCTTACCACTGTTGCTCTGGGGGTTGGTACGGTTAGACTTTACTTATGTGAAGTGCCTTGAGGCAACTCTGTTGTGATTTGGCGCTAAATAAATGAAAATAAATTGAAATAAATTGAAATTGTTGCCAGTGGATTTTAGTGGATGCTGACAGCCGTAACAAATGCTGACGTAAGCATACACGTTTAATATTTGACCTTCTGTATTCATTTTAATTGACTCTATGTAGTGTTTTGGCTGGAAAAGCTGTTTTTAATGTGCTATATAAATAACTAGCCTTAACACTGAATATGACTGTTTCAAGCATAGGCTGTGGTATTTTTAGTGTTCCTAAAGCAGTTTGAGGAGTTTGTGTAAAAAGCCTTTAAAATAATGTTTGATTTTTTTTTTCTTTTCTTTTCTTTTCTTTTTTTGCATTGGGTCATTGAAATAGATTGATGCTGTAGCATTTACCCCTTTGTTCTAGTATAATCTTGCACACACCAGCATGTCTCTTCTTTCCTCATAAAAATTCCTAGCAGGAAAAAGAGGAGAAAAGAGCACGCAATTGGGGGTGGGGCCGAGGGTCTCCTTGTTCAGATTGTTTTAGCCCTGTTTTGGAGAGGAAACTTTCATTGCTTGATGATTTATGAGTGGTTAGACTCCCTGGGGAATTAACGAGTCCATTTTCCTGCATGTAATCACCCAACCTCTAACATAAAACGTGCGTTTCTCTTTTGTGTTGTGTTTATCCAGCGTGAAAGGTGTTAGGCCCGCTGGACACTTGAAGGGCTCGGAGAAGCTGTTGAGGATCGCTGAACAGAAACCAAACCACGGCGGACGATTCATATCTGCTGCTATGAGACAGCAAGACCCATTTTGAGAATGTGCGATTCTGAAAATATGCACAACAACAGAGTTCGATATACAGGGTACGCAGCGGTGTTGTAGTACTTGAGATCTGTCTTGTTCTTGAGACTGCACTTCATAAAACATACGGTTTCATCTCTGAAATCAACCATGTTTTTACTCTTGTTGGTTTTACCATTGGCTTTTATTTCAAGACCGGTGTCACAGACCAAATGGTCCCCTAAAAATCGCTCCCCCCCATGACGCAGTTCATGGATTATCACCTCGTTTCTGCTTCAAACTGCACTCCAGTCATCATCTATCTCAGCGACAGATATCTGAAGGTTTTGTACAACAATCATTTCCACATAAATTCAGCATTATTTCATCATAAAAGGTGGTGGAAGCGATCGGAGCGCCACGGCTAAACGAGCTACTAGGTGATGCATTCACTGCGCATCGGACATTTCAAAGTGTCACGGAATTTCACCTCGTTTCTGCTTAAAACGGCCTCGCTTCTAGTTAAAACTGACTTTGGAATGATTTAAGAGGTTTTACCTTCATCATCTGATGGTTAATAATCCCATTAATCCATCTGATCACTTTGGGTGAAGCAACTCCGTCAGATGTAAAAGGCGGACCAATTGTTAGGGGCGGACCGTTTGATCTACTACACCAGTCAACACCACAACAGCAGGAATATAACTAAATTACCTGCAGTTACACCACTGACTTCTTTTAGATTCTGTATTTTATATTGCTTTGGAAACAGTTTAGTTTGTCGGACCACTTAAGAAGCTGACACAGTAATTCAAAATTCAAAACATTAAATCTGTAAAGTTGTCTGTAGTTCACATTCTGGGTGATTGTTCCAATAGTTTACATGTGATTACTATATGTTGCTTCTTATATTGTTTTATACTTGCAGAAATAGTCCACACACTCCAATATATCTTGGGTATTTACAGTTTGTTCTATTTTTTAGTTAGCTACATAGGTACATGGCAAATTGCATACATTTATACTTGGGTTGTTGTTGGTGTAAAAACAACAAATAACTTACTGTACTGTTTAAGACAGTCAAATCAAATAATTACACTTTGGGTTACCCTAACCCTAACCCTTGGTGGTTTCTAGGGGAATAGAAGAGTCACCTATCATATGTGATGCTTGCACAAAACTTATTGTGTTTGGTCTAGGTAAAGCATAGAAAAGCAGGGGTGCAGAGTTGAATAAAGATGGTTTAGTTGGTTTCAGCTGTTAGTGTTTGTTTATATGTAGGCGTTTTTATAGGAATGTGAAACTTTCAGTACTGTCTGTGGTTCACATTTTATTGCAAATGTTTCGTGCAGTGTGGGACACTGGTACAGTCCTCATCTTAAGTCTGTCTGGTCCTGCCTCTGTCTTGTCTTAAGTTAGTCTTAACTCCCCACCCTGCGGTCACATTAGCTACAAATGAGAAAGAAAAGCACTTGGCGTTTGTTGGTTGATGGGAGTTCCCAGGGCGTGGCCAGCTCTTGATTACTTAGCATTAATGTACACAATGTTTAATGATAGATTATATGGATGGAAAAGCCTGACCACTGTCACTATGATGTTTCCCTCCATGCTTGACTGCTTAACGGAACCAAAGTTTGCTTGATTTGATTCAGTCCAACGTCTTTCAGAGTGACATTTTTATATTGCGAGTTAGCATGCTAACATCTCTGTATGATGTCTTGTAAATTACTTCAGCGGTATCATGTGGTTACAAAAACAGCATTTTTAGATTTAGAACTGTTTATTTTTCGCTAACCTTGACAAACTAAAGGAAAAAATGGAAAAGAAATACAGCTGTTTCAGAGCATATTCTGCCATCTTGATTTGCTTTGTTTGAGCAAGCAACTAGCTGACGTCACCCTGCCTTCTTTCACTGTGAGTGACGAGTCACCATGACTCATCACAACATGTGCAGTATATAGACGTCTCGTGTATTTTGGCCCCGCTTAGCTGGCAGTATAGTGACTACTGTCTCTTGTTGTTACAAAACGCCCATTATGATGGAAAATGAATGGGAGGTCATCGTTGTAGGTCTGTCACCTGTCGCAAATGTGACCATAGGGCCAAGGACTTGGTGTTATCTTGGTTTCTATACACTGTGATCTTGGTCATGACTTGGTCTTGGTTTAAGTGGTCTTTACTATGATGGTAAAATGCAGTGAACCAAATAATGATGCAGAATGTTGTGGCAGCACGGTGGCTTAGTGGTTAGCACTGTTGTCTCACAGCAAGAAGGTAATGGGTTTGATTCCCACCTGTGGCCTTTCTGTGTGGAGTTTGCATGTTCTCCCCGTGTTTGCGTGGGTTTCCTCCCGGTGCTCCGGTTTCCTCCCACATTTAAAGACATGCAGGTTAGATGAATTGGAAACTTTATAAATGCCCAGGTCTCCGTTGCAAAAGAGGTTTCAATCTCAATGGGACTAACCTGGTTAAATAAAATAAATGAATAAATCAGCCTGCATGCAACCTTTGCTTTTATGGTGTCTTATAACTTAACTGTTTCACAGTTAGCACCACAGAACCAGTGTCTTTGGATTCAGTGGTACAGTCTCTGTGATACACATGTGGTACCCATGAAACATGAAGTGAGCTGAACAGGCCAGGAAATTAGACTGCTGGGATGGGTCATTTCTCAGGCCTAACGTCACCATAGTCCTGACAGATCTCTTGGACTCTGACTCACTTCTGAACTGTGTTTTCCGGTCCACAAGTATCAGTGACTACGAGAGCACGTCATTTTTCTTCATTAGTTATCTCTCTGTTCAGTTTCGCTTTCTCTCCTTGAGGGTTTCCTTACAGCTTCAGACTAATGCAGTCTTTAGCTCCTCATTACGCACCAGATTTTCTCACCCTGTAGCCTCCCCTCTTGACTCATCATCTCTGCTTCAGTGAGGTCGAGAGTGACCGGGTGCACGAGCCTGCAAGAGGTCAGCTGTTGTGTATTTCTGACCTTTGAGCCTTGCAACAGGAGGGCGTCTTGTGCAAATGCACCAAACAGGGCGCGGACATGAGTGCACCATAAATCAGAAAGATGCCTTGTGGCTTCCTTATTGAGAAGGTGCTTAATTGGAATCATATTGCTGCAAGGAGAGAGAGAGCAAAGGCTGCTTTTGACAGTTAGGGAGCGGGGAGGTTGATGGGGTTAAAAACACAGCTTGATAACAAATTTTAAAGAGTGTTGGAAAGGAATCAGTGGGTCGGGCTCTTTCATTTTTAAGAGCTGCACATGGAGAATTGTAAAAGGTTGAAAATATCAGTGGGATAGAACAGTTCATTGCTGCAGTGCCTGTTGATAGTTGAAACATGTTTTAGTAGTCATACTATTTACATTGCACCACGGGTAGCGATAATTACAAATGTTGCTTTTATAACCTTGTTCAATCTCTTCTTATGTGTGCTGCTTTACGTTTGTTACTCGTGCTGTTTCTATAAAACAATGCATGTAAACATTAATGGCTAATTTAACTCGTGTGGTTAAATTTGGGCCGTTCCCTTCTTTGAGCATGCCCTGACTGATAACCATGTGTCAGAACCACTTTACATCCTTTCCCTCTCTGTTTATGTTGGCATGTAAAAAAGCCACACGAGACATTTGCACACTCTAATAAACTGGGGTTTTATTAGTGGGGCTTAGTGAGTGATGTGAGCAGTCGTGAGGCTGTCTCCATGGTTACATACCACAGAGATGCCTGTCAAGCAGCTGGTTCGCCGTCGACTGTTTGATGCTTAGTGTCAGCTGATGTGAAACTAGACTAGAAAACAACCACAAATTACGAAAACACGTTAATATCCTCTGACGTTAGAAGGCTCTCACTCAAGTTGACTCACTTACAGCTTGAGATTTGATGGTGTGCAGGCACCAGTATTTTTGGTTATATTTCAATCTAACCATGCTTAACACACCCAAGTATTGAGGAGAGTTAGCCACTTTTGATCATTATCTCCATGAAGTTGCTGATGGTTTCACTGCCGCCTAAAAAAGAAAGAAACCTCCAGAATGTCAATGGTACTTGGTGAAGAGGTACACCTTGGGTCAAGGAAGAGCTCATTATATTTTGGTGCAGATCCAGATCAAGGGGCAGCTCTTGCCTTCAATCATTGATCAAAGGTCAGTTCTTGTGTGGGACCATGCCATTAGCAGGCCAGCCACCCAGGCAGACCACCGGTCCCTCCATACCTCCCGCAAGTAACCACCTATCTGCCAGAGTGATTTATGGGGACTCTCTTGGCCTTTTGTAAGTTGCTAGGGTCCACAGTACTGAGGCACCTCTCATGTGCCCGTAGTGTCATAGCTAATGTCACTCACACTGCAAGTAGTACACCTCATCTAAGTCTCCTCAAGTAACTATTTGTTTGACACAGAGTCCAGCAGATCCAGGCTTTGACTGGCCTCTTGGACTCGGCCATCAGAAGTGTATGTATGTGGTGAAAGTGTCAAACTTTAAGAGATATTCACTTATCTCTGCAGTGACATTCCTATCTCATTCATCTCTTGATCTCAGGCTGATTAAGAGATACCTGGGAAAAAAAACTTGAGGCATCATGACGTTGCTGTATAGAGGTGTTTAGCTGGAGAAGAATGAAGGTTCAAGTCTTTACAGTCCTGGTGTTTCCTGTCTTACTGTAGGGTTGTGTGACTGGGACACTAACCGGTGACCTAAGGCAATGACTAGATGACTATGGTGCTCAGTCTCTTTGGAGTATCCCTCTTGGGTACAGCTGAAAGAACTTTGTGTCAAACAAACTGTGACTAAGGAAGACTAAAATAAGGAGTATCACTTGCATTGCAAATGAACAGCAGCTAAGACATTTTGGCCATTTGTTGTGTTTTTCTGGGCATGATCCAAGTGCCTTAATGTTGAGGGCCCCAGCAGCTGGAGAAGGCCAGCTGGCTACAGTAGATAGATGGTTACGTTCGAGAAGTAGAGACAGACCATTTATCTGCCTGGGTGGCTGTGATCCAGTACGGTGGGAGTTTCTGTGGTGTGGTGGATGCAACAAAATGAGGTACCAGAACATGCTTCCAGATCTGATCTGACCAAAACAGGGCACAGTCACCATATAAGAGCTAGAAACACCAATAATGTAAGTCAATTTGCATACACACAGGGCCACAGCACATGATGCCTTCAATTTAATATAGACTCCAGAGCAATATTACAAAACACACGTATTGCAAAGATTTCAAAATGTTCCAGAACATTGTTTCAAGTTTGCTATGACAAATTTGCATTGAGCTTTAACTTTGTGAATAAGGTGGTGGCCTCCCAATCTGTTGATCTGGATTTGAATCCTGCTCATTCTACCTGTTTGCGTCCTTGGCCAAGGCACTAAATCTGCACTGTCTCAGTCCCCCCACTGTAAATTGGTAACTACCTTGCTTTTAGCCTCTCAGCTTATAAAGGACTGACTTTTTAATCACTAATTTGCAGTACTGACAAAAAGGTTTTAGTATCATACTCAGCTACAGGTACACTGGTTTTACTTCACTGTTATGTTGTATACATTGTTCTTTATTATTCTCCCACATATTGGACATTAAGTATCTCACTGCAGTTGCTACATTAACTCGTTAGCTATCGCTCACGTGAAGACAGGTGCTTCCGCACACCATCCAGTGTGGACACTTCTTTGGGATATTACATAGGCAAAACAAAGTTGGAATTTGATAGATCTGGTGCCTCATAGTTAACCACCATCTAATTAGTTTGTCATTATTATGTGCTCTTCTAATCTGGTGAGTTACAAGATGGCAATATTCATGGTTTTGAAGTTGTTGCTTCGACAAAGCTGGCTAAAATGGAAATTTTTGCGGTACAAGCCCTGCATCAGTTATGACAGTATAGTTTTAGTTTTATTATGCTGCAGAAGTGTGTCACATTATCTACACCAAAAGACAAGAACATAATCTCACTGATACACCAGGGCTGTAGATAAGATGATGTAGAAAACTGGCCACAAGCCAGAGATCCCATTAAGAAGAACTCTGATATTTCTCTCCTGAGGCCTCCTCTTCTTGCTTCCTATCACAGACATTGTGACCTGTCCGATCTTCTATATCAACACCATGGCAATATACGAATAGATGTTTTAGAGTGCGGACAATGAATGAAAATCATTAGTCCATTAGTCTGGTACACTTAGTCGTTGACGCTTCAAAAATCACTTAATTAGTAGGCCACCATTTATCTTGAACATAAATGAATCAGGACAATTTTAAGCAGAGAAACTCGAAAGTGACTTTAATTGAAAAATACTTGTAGAACTGCAAGTTGAAAACACAGCATTGTGAACTACATAGAAACAGTGTTTGGGGTACTACTAGATGTGAAAAATTTATTGAAAATTCTTCTGTGAAGGGAGTATGGCCTGCTGGTGGATGTTGGCCTGTGTTGGTTCCTGCTTGAAATAATTCTCCAGAGATACTCTGTCTCTGTAGTTGATAGCTGTGCAGAAACGTTTATCCACTGTATCTTGATAGAGACATGCCCAGTACTTGGAAGGAGTCTTACCACCACCAGAAAATAGTCTCTCTTTAAAAATGAATATTCGAGCAACACGTGTGACTTAAACAGTTATTTTAAACAGATTATTTTTTTGGTCATGATTTAACTTTAGACCCCTTTTCAGATTGGGGTTGGTAATCTGACTCAAGTTGTATTCAATCTGGATTGCTTTCTAGTGAGATAGTATTCGGACTTGTTTTCCGTTTCTGACTCATCCTACCTACGCTTCCAAACTCAGTCTGCCTCAGACCAAACTATAACGCTTCTTGCATTGTGACCCTTCACCTTTTTGTACTTGGCCTTGAGGTTCTTTATCTTGCTACAGCATTGGCTTGTGGTACTCGTGCAGCAGTCAAATACGTTGTGACTCCAGTACACCCTGCCCAATTTGCTTTGCATTACCTGGTCTTCATCACCAGCTACTACCAGAAATAAACAAGACGCTATACAAAATTTGGGCAAAGTTAACTTCAGAATTTGGCGGGAGTTTGGACACGGCTTTTATACAAAACCCAAATGCTGACCCCACAAACATGGAAGTATGTCTTCATGGTCCCCAAGCTAACTGAATTCAAGCCACATTTACATTCAGACATAAATCCAAATAGTGCTGTTGAGATTCAGAAAAAAAACTATCTGGCTTAAGCTGGATTTGGGTAGAATCCAACTCCTGTTAGATTGTCAACCTCATTCTAAGGGGGGTCTAAAATTATAGGAAAATATTGCTATCTGAATTACTCTGCTAGTCAACAAGAAGAAAATTAGTCGACTAGTCAGGTGTTAACTAGTCATATGCAAATATTCCATCTATCCATCCCATCCCTAATTACGCTTGTCCTAAGTCCTGTCTCATCCTATCAAATATTACTTAAAATCATTGTCTCATGTACTTTGTTCATTCTGTTTGCTTCTTCACTTATAAATCTTGCTTAGAACACACATCATTACTTTGTTCTCAATTTGTGGTGTTTCGAATTTGAGTTTTCGTCTGCATGTCTGAAGGCACAGCTAAATATGAGCTTCTTAGTGGCATTCTTAGTTTGTAATTCGGGATGTTTTACAGGACAACATGATGTATGTCGTGTTTCTTCCTCTCCAGCCTCCCACTCTCCACGTAGCCTTGCTGAAGGGCCGTGGCACTGACTTACGACTGCAGCAGGAGACTGCTGCTGTGCCTTGCACCTCCCTCATGACAGCATCAATACATCAAATGTCTGCTGGCTCTTTAGATTTATGACATTGAAGTTTTTTGAACCAGGAAGTTTTTCATTCCATAGAAGTAAACGTAGCCTTGAGAATTTACAGTTCTGAGTTTCTCAGAAGAGGGGTGGGGGGGGGTTTGTTTGTTTTTTAACCAGTTGGTGTACATGACATTTTCTTTTGGCTGTATTCCTTTATATATTATAGAGAGTGAAAATTCCTTCAAACTTAAACATAAGTAGCAAGGGCACATTTTAGAACTAGAAATTGGGGGGAGGGACAAAGTGCGAGGCCCGCAGGGCCGAAGCCCATAGGTTGCGGGTCTGGGGGTCGCTTTAGGCCCCCAGAAGCCAACAGTTTCTAGATAAGCTCAGATGCATTCTGAGCATCCAGAACAGTAATTTTAATGTTTTGAGAAGACCATAAAGTGGACACCATTTGACTTATACAATTTGAAACTGTGGATATAAGTACTTTATTCTGAGAATAGCCAGCATTGATTTTATTAACATCCTGGTGTAAATAAGGTATCACCACATGTGTAGAACTCAGAAAGAATGACAGGTTGAGTTTTCATTTAAAAAAAAAACTGCAATGTGGTAAAATGTATTCATAAATATGAAAGAACGGGCTCTTAATAATTATTAGCTATCGCATACTGTATTTTTTCTCAAGATTTGTTTTTGCATAAGTTTGAAAAAACAACAGATCATAAGTTTAGGATAAATTACTTATGAATTTAATTTTCGAAGTGGCACTAATGACAACACTCATACTGAACATAATTTCGCTTGCATAGACTGATTTTGGAGATCAAGCAATAATTGCAGATGGGCTTTCTGAGGTCCCAGATAGCTTTTCTGATTTCCTTTTCTAACTTTCAGAATTTAATAAATTAGCATATGGTCCATTGATACTTATGTGTAGACACTAGTCCCTAGAGGCAACTATTTTTGGTTTCAAATCTGGGCAAATGCAGTCCCAGAAAATTCAGAATGTGACAAACAAGAAACAGGTGTTGTAAACAAGTCAATGCTGCTAAAAATACAAACTTGCAGAAACAAAGATACTATTCTGACATGGTTTTGCACATAAGACTGGCATAGCATGTTTCAAGTACACACATATATGTCAGAATGTGGGGGGACATACCGTATTCTGTCCCCCCTGGTTGAAAAGGTGGGGGAGCGCATGTCCCCCCTATCCCCACCAAATTGCGCCCATGATGAGTAGTGTAATTGGCTTTACTGTGCCCTATTTTTAAACCAAATCAGTTATTTTACAGCGCAAACTGACGTTTGAGCTCTAAGTAACTGTATAAGCTATAACACATTTTTTTCTGAAAGCTGATATAAGCAGTGTTTTTGAGCCTTGGTCTGGCTAATGATGGACTTTAATGAGCAGCTCAAACACCCACTTGTTTATTGAGCAGGTTGACTGACAGGCCAACTGATGGGAAAATAAAGTTGTGAATGAGGAATTGGATCTGTCTCCTCTCTGCTGTATCAGCAGGGCCCTGTAGTGGGGTGAACTTTGAAGTGCCCTAATGGTCTTCATGGTCCCTTAACCGTGCAGGATTCTATTAAGGATGTCAGTGGAGCCTGGCTGGAGCAGTGTGACCCATTAGGTTTAATGAATGCTGTTTAGAGCACAGTGGACTGCTCTTCTTCTACTCTGATAGTGTTTATTTATCTCATCCCCGGGTTTGAGGCAAGGAGGATGTGGTTTTAACTGGCATATTCTTTACTCATTGATATCTGAGATTGTTACAGGTCACTCAGTCCTGTGGGAAACTGTTTAAATTGGCTTTCTATTTATCATAAGTGTTCTCTATGCCCCTGATGCCCTTCCAGACAGCCCAGTTCTGCTCTTTCTCTCCACTCAGCCCCTTTTCCTTAAATTCTCACTATCCATAACTCCACTTTGGTCTTTTACCAACATATTCATCGTCTCTCCTTATCACATATCTGTCCAGTTTTTACTTTTATTCTTTAATTTCTTATTCTGTTTAGCTTTGTGTTATCTACTCTTCTCCTTCATGCCAGATCAATTTCTTCTCCTCCACTCCCTTCACTGCCCGTGTCTCAGTGCCATGCATCTTTACTGGTCCTTTCTCTATCTTACAGTATATACCTGACCTTTAACGGTTGTTTTAATTCTTCATTGTCACAACACTCCTGATAACCTCTTCCATTTGTTCCTTCCACACTGACTGCACTCTGAGTTATTTGTTTTTAGTTATTGCATTTGCTGAATTATTTGCACATGTTCTGTCTTCAGCTCTCACAGATCCTCATTATTTAAAGTTATTGTACAACCCCACAAATAAAAGTTTGGGGAGTACATACAAATCACCCTGTCTGTGCATCCCCTGTCCATGAGCCTTGTAACTGCAAATTTTCCAAACAGGTTGGTGGATTTCAGTGAAACATCACACCGTTGGGGACAAGAGGAGATCATTTAATTTTTTAAAACATGTACATTATATTTGTCAGTTGCAGCCAGTCTGTTCTGTGTAAGCCTGATCCTGTCAGATCTCAGAATCTAAGCAGAGTGGGTTCTGGTTAGTACTTGGATGGGAAGCCTCTTTGGAAGACCAGGAGGTTGTGTGTTTGTTTCTTCCAGTAAAACTGGAGTTGTGTCAGGAAGGGCATCCAGCCAAATCCCAATGCGTATATGTGCTGGATCTGCTGTGGCAACTCTGAACAACACGAGAGCAGCCACAAGGCCATCACCAAACTTATGTTTGTTAGTTACATTTAGAAACAGAGCTGTTGGGCTCTACAATACAAATATTGTACCGGTTTATTAATTCAGGTTTTTCATCATAAAATATTTACTTCCATCGATACAGGCAATACATGCAAGCAGTTACTATGGCATAGCAAAGGGTATCATTTTCTGACCTTGCTCACAGATTTCCAGTTCACTGTTTTCAATATCTGTACTTTTTAACCTGTATAATATTGTGGAAAAGACTGGCAATGATCTAAGCACCCTCCTTCAGCCAACACAGCACAGAGACAGCTGATGAAAACTGTGCAAGTGAGTGGCAACATCAGTGCCCCAAGAACCAACCCACGGAACCAACCCCAATAGATAGATAGATAGATAGATAGATAGATAGATAGATAGATAGATAGATAGATAGATAGATAGATAGATAGATAGATAGATAGATAGATAGATAGATAGATAGATAGATAGATAGATAGATAGATAGATAGATAGATAGATAGATAGATAGATAGATAGATAGATAGATAGATAGATAGATAGATAGATAGATAGATAGATAGATAGATAGATACATTTGCAAGATAATTTCTGAATCTTGATTTCAATTTCAATTTATTTTCCTTTATATAGTGCCAAATCACGACAGAGTTGCCTCAAGGGGCTTCACACAGGTAAGATCTAACCTTACCAACCCCCAGAGCAACAATGGTAAGGAAAAACTCCCTCTGAGGAAGAGACCTCAAGCAGACCAGACTCAAGGGGGTGACCCTCTGCTTGGGCCATGCTACAAACATAAATTACAGAAACAATTCACAGAACAATTCACGCATGAATATACAAGAATTGCTGTTGGTGCACAGGACAGGAGGGTCACCAACACAAATACAACTCCCATCTCTGGATGGAGCTGCACCTTAAACAGAGAAAAAACAGAATCAGGCATCAGAATGACAAAAAATACTGTATCATTTGCCAGCATTAATAAACAAGAAAAACAGAAGAAGTACTAAGGTGATCTTTTTCAAACCTCAATTGTTCTACGTATTCTTATTAATCTTCAATCATCTGTCTTTCAAAACCTTTCTCAGCTATTTTGTTTTGCTGCAAAACACAATGTCATTGCCAAAATCATGCAACGGTGGGACTTGTTTTTAATCCCAAACATCAATGCATCTGTTGCTATATGAAAAGATAATAGGTATAAGAAGATTTCTGGTGCTGACAAACACTACCTGGACATTGTCTGTTAAGTCAGTGCTGCTGAGTCTATCTAAAGCTCCTGCACAGTCTTTATACCCCCGTCCTTTTCGTGACAATATCACGAACCAGTAGATTAATGTTTCGTGCTGCTGAATGACAACATGCCGTGAGACTGGGTTACCCCCGTCACACTAGATTACTAGGCCAAATGAGCCCGAATCCCCTCGAATGAAAACTCGTCCCTCATTCTGGAAGTGTCAAGGTGCATTCAGAAGTGTTGGACAGCATTCTCAGAGCAGTCTAAACAGTAGGGCAGGGTCATGCAGCCACTCTGATTGTTTTGTCCGTGTTCAAAACATTCGTAGCTCAGTCGCAGTGGAAAAATATCAAACAGCAGTCGATGTGCAGTCTGACCCCAATCTGACTATGTTCTGAATGTTCTGATGGTGTCAAGCCAGCATTCGAAACAGTCTGATCGCGTTCGAGGGAAATTTGCTGTGGTCAGGCACGTCAAATCCTGCCAGCATGTGCTGAATGTGGTACGGAGCTGCCGGTCAGCACCACCAGTGCAGTCCGATTGGGGTGCATGGACTTGCCCAGACTGAGACAGGCTGACCCACACTGCCTTTGGTTGTGTGTACTGTATATTACGTACTGTACATATGTCATGGTGCTGCTAGTGGCATCCTGGTCATGCGGACTCCCACCAGACTGGCACATGAGAAGCAGATCGCACTCGCCTCTCTAGCCGAACAGCAGGACCACACCACAGCCCCGTGGAGCTGTGAGATCCGATCGTGTGCAGCCCTGTGCTTTTGTGGAGTTTGATTGCATGCAGCCCTGTGGAGCTGTGAGGTCCAATCGCAGTGCTGCCCTGTGGGGGATCTCCTAAACTCCGATCACACAGAGGGTGCGTTATGTGTGGGAAGACAATGTTCATTCTGAGTGGTCACAGTGTCCTCTTGGCAGACAGTGTGAGTGAGTGAGAGAAAGAGAGAGTGAACGAGTTTGGGAGAGGGTGCGAGAGAATGACAGATAACACATATGACACAAGACACATTTGTGGGCTCTTGGACAACAGCAACTGTATACATGTGGGGTGTCGACACATTCCGCATCACGGCTACATCACGGACTGCTTGTTATAACAGGTGTATGCAGTCGTTATAACGGCTGTGCACGTCAGTGATCTGATGGCCGTAATAATCTGCTCACACGTGAATACATGCACTATACCAATGCAATAGTCAGTGGACCTTGGGTTACATTTCATCAATCCGTACGTTGGATGCATTTCAAAATCCAGTATCGGCAGACAGCGCTGGCTCACACCGTGCTCTCTTAGACATCAGGTGGCAATCAACCACATCCGTCCAGCACTGGGAGTGCATTATTTCTATTGTTAATGCATTGCAGCAGCATTATATGTATTTGGATTGTTGTCCAAGTACGTCTGGACTGTTATCATGTACATATGCTCAGGTGTGCATGAATCAGTCGAGGCAGGATTCGCCCACATTCTAAGTGGTCGTATGTACATGGCCGTCCAAATGTCTGTCCCTCCTGACCGCGCCTCTAAGTTTGGCTTTTTTTTCCCCATTCGGCCTGATTTAGCTTCATTCATGCTGATTCTTGCTAAGTGTGACGGGGCCCTTACACTCCCCTCTGGTAGTCCTGTCTCTCATACACCTCCAGACCTCTTGATGCAACAGCCTTTATGTTTTTTCTATGTTCCTCAGTAAACAGTCTTAACGCTGTTTTTTTCTTTGCTACCATTGCACATCTGCTTCCCTTCTGATAAATGCAAAGAAAAGAATCGTGGGTAATCAGTTTCATGCTTTTTCATGCATTGTTGTGCACCCCCACAAAATTGCCGCAAAAATATTGATCCATGATATAGTTCAGGGTTTACATCATACAGCAAGAAACAGATCAATTTCAAGATGCAGAATATCCAGATAATAAGGCAGGCTGATGGTGGAGGTGATGGTCTAGTGGTTAAGTGTTGGGCTTGAGACCAGAGGATCCTCAGTTCAAATCCCAGCCTGACCGGAAAATCACTAAGGGCCCTTGGGCAAGGTCTTTAATCCCCTAGTTGCTCCCGGTGTGTTGTGGGCGCCTTGCATGACAGCAGCCTCACATCGGTGTGAATGTGAGGCATTGGTATGTAAAGCACTTTGAGCATCTGATGCAGTTGGAAAAGCGCTATATAAATGCAGTCCATTTGCTGATAACTTTTACCTTCTTTTTCTCGGTTTGTTCAAGGCAGCTCTTTCTGTTACTATATGTGGTACTGCCCCCAGTGACTAAATATAAAGTGAACATACATGGACAGTCTGTCATCACGGTGCCATCGTGCAGCAGTGCTAAAGTAGAATGCAGTGTTTTACTGTGATTGTTGCTCTACCTGGCATAAATCCAAAGTGCTTCTCCCCTGTGGTGGTCTTCTCCTGATGCCTGTTCTCCACTGTCATTTGGCAGATCTTCATGGTTTGTGACACTTTGATGCCTTTATAATTTTCACAATCTTGGACATCTCCCCTCTTCTTATGGATGGTACAGTTTTTCCATTCCTCATGACATCTGACATTCCATCCTCCTTATAGATCTTCTGGATCAGATCTCAACATATCCACTCTCATGACTTGTAAACTCTTCCACATTTCCAATGGTATTTCATCCATCTCCAGACTGCATCCTGTTCAATGTCCTATTGGCTTCCCAATGTTTCTACTGTGTTTCTAATATTAACAATGTAAAACTGAAGGACTCTGAATGCTATTTTCCAATGTAATTCAATTTGATATGTTCAAACAGTAAATCTTCGGCCTCATCAATTAATTATTGTTAATGACCTTGCCTAATCAATTAGAGCTGGAGAATTTAGTGGAGGACAGAAGGCATCTGACGTCTCTCACGCTCATGTGATCAGTGCTTCAGTTAAACTGTTGCACAACTGTGGACAAAACAGCAATTACTGTGCAGAGCGAACAGAAATGGAAGAGTTCCAGCATTATTTGCATTTTTTGCTTTTCTATTTATTTATGTGTTTGTTTGTTTTCTGGGAAACATTTACTGTGACATGCAAGAGTTGTTCGGTGTGGTTGATTCATTGCGCCCATTTATGTTTTTTTCTGTATGAGAGACATTTTGAGGCGTATGCAAAAAGGTATTTCTGGAGACTGTATGGTTACACCATAGAGCTTGTTTTGAAGAAACCAAGAACATATGTGCAAAAAATGTTTCATGCTGTCATTGCATGAAAGCTTTCTTGTGCCCTGACCATAGCTAGATGATGAGCCAAGACCACCTGCAGGCATTTGAGGTACATTCAAACCACTAGACTTAACTTTTGGCCAAATAGCTTGGACACAGCTGCTGTTGTGGAAAAAGGAACTGGATCGCATATCTTTCAACTTTGCACAACACATAGTCACATACAAATATTCACATATTAACCTTGAGTTGGTGAAATAAGAAATATATTATTAGGTTGTGAAATAACCGTGAATGCAGACATATAGTAGTTGGCAGCAGAGCTGATCTTTACCTTGTATTGCAAACAGTATTTACTTCAATCTGGGATACAAGTATCATTTCTATGGACTGGAAGAAAAGATATATTGTCCAGTTCCAGAACAAAAAGAGTGCTTACTTAGATTAAAACTACAGCAGTATTATACCACTCTCTGTGCTGGAAAAGGTGCTTGCAGGGATTTTTCTGAACAAGATTCAGATCCAGGTACTTTTGAGCGGAGCCATCTGGCTTCACATCCAAGAAGTCAACCATCAACTACACCCTAGTTCTGTGAGTACTCACTGAATACAAACAAGACTTTTGGCACTCCTTCTTTGCAGCCTATGTTGATTTTATTGAATTGTTTGATTCTCTTGACTGAGCTGCTTTGTGGGGCATCCTAAGAATTCCCAGCATCCCCAGCAAGTTGCTGGATATCATAGTCAGCCTGTACTGTAAAATGAGTCCTGTGCAGAGCCGAAGCAGAAGTTTGGGCCTTGTTCAGATTTCCAGTAAAAATCAGATTTATGTGCATATCTAATTTGAATCTGATTTCATGCTGCAAGTCTGAACAGTCAAATGATTTCAAACAGTCAGCATGAAATCATTCCTTTCCAAATCCATTTTAAACCTCATTTGTAGGTAGTTTGAAATGCAATTCACATTGCATTTTTTAAATACATTTTGTCTGAACACTCTTAACACACTTACATCTGGGACTTTTCATGCCACATAAAGCTGAGAGGCTACACAGTGAGATCTGTGATAACATATACAAGCCCAAAATAACTTATCACCTCCAAAAATTAATGTTTCGATGTCATGTGTATCACACACATGCTTTTTTTTCTAATGGCCCATTTGGCTGATCAAACTGCCACCCCACAGCACACCATATGTAATTTTATAATATAGAAATTTAAAAATATGTATATAAATATAGATAAAATATAATCCACAAGGGCACAATTTCGAACTAGATATTTTGGGGGGGGGACAAAGTGCGAGGCCCGCAGGCCAGGCCGCTTTAGGTCCCCAGAAGCCAACGGTTTCTAGATAAGCTCAGATGCATTCTGAGTATCCAGAACAGTAATTTTAATGTTTTGAGAAGACCATAAAGTGGACACCATTTGACTTATGCAATTTGAAACTGTGGATGTAAGTACTTTATTCTGAGAATAGCCAGCATTTATTTTATTAACATCCTGGTGTAAATAAGGTATCGCCAATCCATATTCCTTGAGTCTGTGCTCTGTAGCTAGTGTTTGGACAAAGCAGTCATGTGACTGTTTACATGTTTGTGACTTTCATTACTTCAGCAACTAATGTGGATTAGCCAGCAGATGAAGATGTCAATATGGACACTGAATGGGATGAACAAGATTCAGTCTTGTGAGACCATTTTTGCTTGTTAGCATGATATCTCAAGAGCCAGCTGACCAGTTTCATTCATATTTAGCATAAAGGTGTACTTGGATGATTCCCCCAACACTAGTCGATTATGGTGACCTTGGAGTCAATTTCAATGTCACAGCGAAATATTCAAGATATTGTCATTGCCACCCTTGTTATCTCAAGAACCAGTCGAACAATTCATATTCATTCATATTTAGCATAAGAATATATGTGGATGATTCCCGACACTTTGTATTACTGATTTGTGGGGACTGGAGGGATATGTCATCACCTGATGACTGTTAGGTTCTTTTATCACGGTGAGTGATCTCCAAAAGAACTGGACAGGAAATGGACTTCAAAGTTTAGATGTTGTATTGTAAAAGTTCTTACACTGATACAGAGAGTCATCTCAGCGCTGGGATCTTGACCAGGTCACATGCAAACACCTGGAACAAAGAACCTCAACTTCCTTTGTCCTGCAACTTTTATTCCTGTGCCTAAGCCACTCCCATGTGGGTGGTCTTTAGCCTGTCTTGAATCGGTGTCTATGTGAGATGGCTGCAAAGTGAGGTGAAGTAGGCAGGCGTCTGTTCACATTGCAGTCAACGTTGTTATGTAAAAATCTGTGTGTGTATGTCTGCAATATAGTGTAGCGTCACGCAAGAAAACAGTGTTCTATCATGCTGATTCTTTTCGAAATAGACATGAATACTTTGGTTTTATCAATTAAACATCTATAAAAAAGATCAGATAGTTTTACCAAATACAAGGACATTTTGTGCATCAGCCATTTTGAAAAGCAGTTAGATTAAGATCAGATAGTTACAAGGACATTTTGGATGTGCATCAGCCATTTTTTTGTTATGCATCATGGAACACTCTTACATGACTCTTGTTATATTTAATGTAACAATCAACCACTGAGATCATTTTAAACCTGGTGTGCCCAACCAGTCAATCACAATCGACTGTTGTGTGGGCCGCCTGAAGAGGAGGTACTGCTGGCCCACCACCAGAGGGCGCCCTACCTGAAGTGCGGGCTTCAGACACGAGAGGGCGCCGCCGCCACGGACACAGCCGGGGGTGACAGCTGTCACTCATTATCTCTTGACAGCTGTCACCCATCTACTCTACATCATCTCACTCCATAAAGACCGGACATCATCTCCACCTCGTTGCCGAGATATCATCTACCTGTGAAGGTAATATCCTCAGCCAGAAACTAACTGTGTCCTAGTCTGAATTCATTTTGCAGCTGCTTTCCTGTGGAGTGCCTTATCAGTGAGGTTGGCGTAATCCGCGACGGCTTCGCTTCACACCCCAATCAGATAAGTGTTTGACAGGAGCTGCACGAGTGTGTGTGTTAGAGGTGGAGGTGACCTTCCACCTTCTGACTGTTTTTGTTACTGGGTGTGCACACACCCACGTCTCATTGTTTGTGCTCCTCGCCAGCAGTACCAGATCCGACAGTCGGGGATGGTGATCACCTGGGAATTCGGGACTTGGCGGCTCCAGTATTCACCGGGTTCTGTGGCGGTGGAAATCGTGTGGTTCCGGCTCTTCTCAGGACAGATGTCTTCTATCCTCGAGCCTGCCCACACGTCACTTTTGTGGATTGACTGCTATTAGATTCTGTGATTGTCTGTATATTCGTTGTGCACATTCACAACATTAAATTGTTACCTTTTGGCTCATCTATTGACCGTTCATTTGCGCCCCCTGTTGTGGGTCCGTGTCACTACACTTTCCCCAACAGGATATCTCGGCCAACGTCATGGATCCCGAGGGGCGTCAACCATCTGTTGGACAGCCAATGTAAGAGCAGGGTGCACAGGCGTCGGCTGGAGGCGTGATTGGTGAGTTGCAGCACATCCTCACCGCCTTTACCGCTCGGATGGACCTGATGACCGAGCAACACATCATCCTTAATCGCAGGATGGAGGCTCTCACCGCACAGGTGGAAGCGCGCGCTCAGGGCGCTGCTGCAGCTCCTCCTCCTGCCGACCCGGTGCCGAATACAGACATTCCACTGGTCATTCAACGACCCCCCCCCACCATCCCCTGAAGCATACATAAGCCCCCCAGAGCCATACGGAGGTTGTGTGGAGACATGCGCGGACTTTCTTATGCAGTGTTTGCTCGTCTTTGTACAACGTCCCGTGATGTACGCATCTGACGCCAGCAAGGTGGCTTACATGATTAATTTGCTTCGAGGTGAGGCACACGCTTGGGTTACAGCGCTTTGGGAACAAAGATCAAGGCTCCTTGCCTCTTATACTGGGTTTGTGAGGGAGCTCAGAACTGTTTTTGATCACCCTAACAGAGGCGAAACCGCGTCTACCGTGCTGCTGTCAATGAGACAGGGGCGCTGGAGCGCAGCCGCATATGCACTCGACTTCCGCATCACGGCTGCGAGATCCGGCTGGAATATGACTGCGCTCCGCGCCGCCTTCATAAACGGACTGTCGTCGGTCCCGAAGGAGCACCTAGTGGCTAAGGAGGAACCGCGGGATTTGGCGGAGCTTATTGATTTGGTTATACGGTTGGACAATCGGTTAGAAGAACGCCGACGGGAGCGAGGTGAAAGGCGCGGTCAGGCACAAGCCGTCCCTCTTCCTCCCGGGTCCGAAAGGGAGCCATCTTCCCCACGCTCCACAGCCACAGCGCTCCGTGTGGCTACAGCTCTCCCTGCTGATGATGCTAGGGACACAAGCAGGGCACATTCAGACAAAGGAGGCTGGTCTGCGGGGAGTGCTTTGTCTGCGGCTCGAGTGAGCATCAGCAGAGAGACTGCCCCAAACGGTCAAAACACGAACGCCCACCCTTAGAGACTGGGCTGAGGGAGGGGTCAAAACATTCACGTGGGTCATACTCATCTTTCAACACAACTCCCAGTTACAATCCTGAGCGGGGATTTAACCCTTCAAGCCCCAGCACTGGTGGACACGGGGTCAGAAGGGAATCTGCTGGATAGCAGATGGGCAAGGGAGGTAGGGCTCCCGCTAGTGGCGCTTTCTTCCCCAGTGAGGGTGCGAGCACTAGATGGCACTCTTCTCCCTTTTATCACACATAAGACACTACCTGTAACCCTGGTAGTGTCTGGGAATCACCGGGAGGAGATTGAGTTTTTTGTAACTCCTTCTACCTCCTGCGTGATTTTGGGCTTCCCATGGATGATTAAACACAATCCCCGGATTGATTGGCCGTCTGGGGTTGTGGCTCAGTGGAGCGAAACCTGCCACCGGAATTGTTTAGGATCCTCGGTTCCTCCCGGTGTAAACGCTAAGGAGGACGTTAAAGTCCCTCCCAATCTGACGGCGGTGCTGGTTGAATACCACAATCTTGCTGACGTCTTCAGCAAAGATCTGGCGCTCACCCTTCCCCCGCACCTTCCGTACGATTGTGCCATTGATTTGGTCCCGGGCGTTGAGTTCCCGTCCAGCAGGCTGTACAATCTCTCACGTCCCGAGCGCGAATCAATGGAGACCTACATCCGGGACTCATTAACTGCCGGGTTGATCTGGAATTCCACCTCCCCAATGGGTGCAGGTTTCTTTTTTGTGGGCAAGAAAGATGGCGGACTCCGTCCATGCATTGATTACAGGGGGCTGAACGACATAACGGTTCGTAATCGATACCCTTTACCCCTGTTGGATTCAGTGTTCACACCCCTGCATGGAGCCCAAATTTTTACCAAACTGGACCTTAGGAATGCGTACCACCTGGTTCGGATCCGGAAGGGAGACGAATGCAAGACGGCATTCAACACCCCATTAGGTCATTTTGAGTACCTGGTCATGCCGTTCGGCCTCACTAACGCCCCCGCGACGTTCCAAGCATTAGTAAACGATGTCTTGCGGGACTTCCTGCACCGATTCGTCTTCGTATATCTGGATGACATACTCATCTTTTCCCCGGACCCTGAGACTCATGTCCAGCATGTACGTCAGGTCCTGCAGCGGTTGTTGGAGAACCGGCTGTTTGTGAAGGGCGAGAAGTGTGAGTTCCACCGCACCTCTTTGTCCTTCCTGGGGTTCATCATCTCCTCCAACTCCGTCGCCCCTGATCCGGCCAAGGTTGCGGCGGTAAGAGATTGGCCCCAACCAACAAGCCGTAGAAAGCTGCAACAGTTCCTCGGCTTTGCGAATTTCTACAACAGGAGGTTCATTAAGGGCTACAGTCAGGTAGTTAGCCCCCTGACATTCCTGACCTCTCCAAAAGTCCCCTTCACCTGGTCGGATCGGTGCGAAGCCGCGTTCAAGGAGTTGAAATGCCGGTTCTCGTCTGCACCAGTTCTGGTGCAGCCCGACCCTAGCCGCCAGTTTGTGATTGAAGTGGACGCCTCAGGGATAGGAGCCGTGCTATCCCAGAGTGGAGAGACCGATAAGGTTCTTCACCCGTGTGCCTACGTTTCCCGCAGGTTGACCCCAGCTGAACGGAACTATGACATCGGCAATCGAGAACTCCTTGCAGTGAAAGAGGCTCTTGAGGAGTGGAGACACCTGTTGGAGGGAGCGTCTGTGCCGTTCACGGTTTTCACTGACCATCGGAACCTGGAGTATATCAGGACCGCCAAGCGGCTGAACCCCAGGCAAGCCCGCTGGTCACTGTTCTTCAGGCGTTTTGACTTCCGAATCACCTACCGCCCCGGGACCAAGAACCAGAGATCGGATGCCTTGTCCCGGGTGCATGAAGATGAGGTCAAGACTGAGCTGTCGGATCCACCGGAGCCCATCATTCCGGAGTCCACTGTCGTGGCCACCCTCACCTGGGACGTGGAGAAGCCCGGACCCCGGAACTGGGCCGAAGCACAAACTCTACATCCCACCAGAGGCCAGGGCTGCTGTCTTGGATTTCTGTCACGGTTCTAAGCTCTCCTGTCATCCGGGGGTGCGAAGGACCGTGGCAGTGGTCCGGCAGCGCTTCTGGTGGGCATCCCTGGAGGCCGATGTCCGGGAATATATCCAGGCCTGCACCACCTGTGCCAGGGGCAAGGCAGACCACCAGAAGGCACAGGGACTTCTTCAGCCACTTCCCGTGCCTCATCGCCCCTGGTCCCACATCGGTCTGGATTTTGTCACGGGCCTCCCGCCGTCCCAGGGCAACACCACCATCCTCACGATAGTGGACCGATTCTCCAAGGTGGCCCACTTCGTGGCCCTCCCGAAGCTCCCAAGGTCCACCATGTCGTCCGTCTGCATGGGATACCCACCGACATCGTCTCTGATCGTGGTCCCCAGTTTTCCTCACATGTCTGGAGGAGCTTCTGCCGGGAACTGGGGGCCACCGTGAGCTTGTCCGGGTATCACCCACAGACCAATGGACAGGCGGAACGGCCTAATCAGGAACTGGAGCAAGCTCTGCGCTGTGTGACGTCCGCACACCCGACGGCCTGGAGTGAACATCTGGCCTGGATTGAGTATGCGCATAACAGCCAGGTGTCCTCTGCCACCGGCCTCTCCCCATTTGAGGTGTGTTTGGGGTATCAGCCCCCATTGTTCCCCATGGTGGAGGGAGAGGTCGGTGTGCCCTCGGTCCAGGCCCACCTGCGGAGGTGCCGTCGGGTGTGGCGCTTCGCCCGTTCTGCCTTGTTGAAGGCCCGGATGAGGGTGAAGACCCATGCAGACCGACGGCGGTCTCCGGCCCCTGCTTACCGGCCCGGGCAGGAGGTGTGGCTATCCACAAAGGACATCCCCCTCCAGGTGGACTCCCCGAAGCTCAAGGACAGGTACATCGGACCTTACAAAATCCTCAAAATCCTCAGTCCTGCCGCAGTGAAGCTCCGACTCCCAGCTTCACTGCGGATCCACCCGGTTTTTCACGTGTCATGAATCAAACCTCACCACACCTCACCCCTCTGTGCTCCCGGACCGGCGCCGCCTCCTGCCCGGATCATCGACGGGGAGCCGGCTTGGACGGTGCGCCGGCTCCTGGACGTCCGTCGGATGGGCCGGGGGTTCCAGTATTTGGTGGACTGGGAGGGGTATGGCCCCGAGGAACGCTCCTGGGTGAAGAGGAGCTTCATCCTGGATCCGGCCCTCCTGGTCGATTTCTACCGCCGCCACCCGGACAAGCCTGGAGGCGCCCGTTGGGGGGGGGGGGGGGGGCGGGGAGTCCTGTTGTGTGGGCCACCTGAAGAGGAGGTATTGCTGGCCCACCACCAGAGGGCGCCCTATCTGAAGTGCGGGCTTCAGGCACGAGAGGGCGCCGCCGCCACGGACACAGCCGGGGGTGACAGCTGTCAAGAGATAATGAGTGACAGCTTCCACCTTCTGACTGTTTTTGTTACTGGGTGTGCACACACCCACGTCTCATTGTTTGTGCTCCTCGCCAGCAGTACCAGATCCGACAGTCGGGGACGGTGATCACCTGGGAATTCGGGACTTGGCGGCTCCAGTATTCACCGGGTTCTGTGGCGGTGGAAATCGTGTGGTTCCGGCTCTTCTCAGGACAGACGTCTTCTATCCTCGAGCCTGCCCACACGTCACTTTTGTGGATTGACTGCTATTAGATTCTGTGATTGTCTGTATATTCGTTATGCACATTCACAACATTAAATTGTTACCTTTTGGCTCATCTATTGACCGTTCATTTGCGCCCCCTGTTGTGGGTCCGTGTCACTACACTTTCCCCAACATCGACGTGTCGATCGCGGGCTGAGTCGATCGAATAAAAAAAAAAAAATCTGGACTGATTGAGAGAATTTATTGCTGCTATAACAGACTGATGCAGCAGGTGGCAGCAATGCACCAATAAGGATGCTGGATGCCGTTTAACGCCAAAGAAGAAGAAGAAGAAACACCATAGCAGAATAAGAAGAGTGACTTTTTTGCTAAATTTAGCAATTATTCAGACCCTTCCAGTGACTTTTGTTTTTCTTGAAAAAGTGAGAAATCTAGCGACTTTTCCTGGTGTTATTGGAGACTTTTGAAGACTGATGTGAAAGCATATTTCTCCTCAATCAGCCTGATTCAGACCAGCCGCCTCCTCCACTCGCACAGAAAAGGAGGCACACAGCCAGCAGTGGATTAACAAAAGTTAAAACGAAAAAACAGAAGCAAAACACAAAACAAAAAACAACAAAAAACAAGTAACTCCGCTAGAGTGTCTCTTTTTGGTCATTTTTGTCAGTTCAAAGTCCAAGAATCAACAGAAGAAAGTTCATTTTTAGGGTGGTTTTTACTCATTTTGTCCCTCCCACAATGTTATATCTCTCTCCTACAGCGTCAATAACAATTGCATGGACATACAGAGTCTTTATTGTCATTCTAACCAGTACAACGAAAGTCAAGGTACAAGTCTTGCAGTGCAAATTTAAAGAAATGTAAACCTGAGTAAACCACGTGCTGACTTGAAAGGTCTGGAGAAGAAAAGAAAAAATAACATAAAATTTAACCGAATGAAAGACGTATGTCCAGAGGCCAAATTAAGGAAAATAAAAGCCAATTATGCAAATTAGGTGATTACATTATTTGTTACCAGTCCTAGGCCTACTTGTGCTTATTCTTTGCACCATGCACACTTTCTTTGTACCATGCACATTTACTTCAATAATGTATTATTGTTATCTTTCTGCCAAAAATTGTGTTATTATATTGGTACAAAATATATTGTGGCGACGCTATGGCTTTCGATATAGTTGGTAGATCTCGATACACTTTCAACTTTAAAAGTAGATCTTGGTTCAAAAAAGGTTGTGTTGTGAAAGTGTAGGAACACGGACCCACAACAGGGGGCGCAAATGAACGGACAATGGAGAAAGTCAAATAACAAAGCTTTACTGTTGTGAATACGCACAACAAACACAACAGATTACAATTGTGGTTATAACCAATTCTAATGGTGTCGTGTGGGCAGGCTCGACGATAGGAGACGTCTGTCCGAGTCGAACCGGAACCACCCGATTTCCTCCGCCACCGGACCCCTGGAATACTGGAGCCGCCAAGTCCCGAACTCCCAGGTGGCCACTGCCTCCGCTCGTCGGATCCGGTACTGCTGGCGAGGAACAGAAACAGTCAGATGTGGGTGCGGCTGCACCCAGCAACACGTAGGGTGGAAACACCACCTCCACCTCTAATCAACAACAACACTGTAGTGCAGGAATGCGAGTACTTATCCCAAAATACAGTCTCCTGCTGTTCTTCTCTCTTTCTGTGCAAAGCAACAAAGTATTACTGTCAAGAAAACAACACAATAGGCTGAGTACGTTACCTCCTTGGTAGAGCGATATCTCTGCAATGAGGTGGAGATGCCGTCCAGCTGATATACCCTTCAGCTGATGGATGTCAGCTGTTTTGGTTGATGGGTGACAGCTGTCACCTTGGCTGCTCCTGTGAGGCGGCAGCACCCTCTGGTGCCTGGAGCCCGCACTCCAGGCAGGGCGCCCTCTGGTGGTGGTGGGCCAGCAGTACCTCCTCTTCAGCGGCCCACACAACAGGACCCCCCCCTCAACGGGCGCCTCCTGGCGCCCGACCAGGCTTGTCCGGGTGGCGGCGGTAGAAATCGGCCAGGAGGGCCGGGTCCAGGATGAAGCTCCTCTTCACCCAGGAGCGTTCTTCAGGGCCGTACCCCTCCCAGTCCACCAGGTATTGAAAACCCCGGCCCATCCGTCGAACATCCAGAAGCCGGCGCACAGTCCAGGCCGGCTCGCCATCGATGATCCGGGCAGGAGGTGGTGCCGGACCCGGAGTACAGAGGGGTGAGGTGTGATGTGGTTTGATCCTTGAGACATGGAACACGGGATGGATCCGCAGTGAGGCCGGAAGCTGAAGCCTCACTGCGGCGGGATTGATGACTTTGAGGATTCTGTATGGTCCTATGTATCGGTCCTTTAGCTTCGGGGAGGTTACTTGCAGTGGGATGTCCTTGGTGGACAACTACACTTCCTGCCCGGGACGATACGTAGGAGCCGGGGTCCGCTGCCGGTCTGCATGGGTCTTCGCCCTCATCCGGGCCTTCAACAAAGCAGAACGGGCGGCACGCCACACCCGACGGCACTTCCGCAGGTGGGCCTGGACCGAGGGCACACCGACCTCTCCCTCAACCACCGGAAACAATGGGGGCTGATACCCCAAACACACCTCAAAAGGGGAGAGGCCGGTGGCTGATGACACTTGACTGTTGTGGGCGTACTCGATCCAGGCCAGATGAGTACTCCAGGCCGCCGGGTGCGCGGCTGTCACACAACGTAGGATCTGTTCCATCTCCTGATTGGCCCGTTCTTCTTGCCCGTTGGTTTGGGGGTGATACCCGGACGAGAGACTGACCGTGGCCCCCAGTTCCCGGCAGAAGCTCCTCCAGACGTGCGAGGAGAACTGGGGACCGCGATCGGAGACGATGTCTGATGGTATCCCATGCAGTCGGATGACGTGGTGGACCAGGAGGTCCGCTGTCTCCTGGGCCGTTGGGAGCTTCGGGAGGGCCACGAAGTGGGCCGCCTTGGAGAATCGGTCCACTATCGTGAGGATGACGGTGTTTCCCTGGGACGGCGGGAGGCCCGTGACGAAATCCAGGCCGATGTGAGACCAGGGGCGATGAGGTACGGGCAGGGGCTGTAGCAATCCCGATGTTTTGCGGTGGTCGGCTTTGCCCCTGGCGCAGGTGGTACTGGCCTGGATATAATCCCGGACATCGGTCTCCAGGGACGCCCACCAGAAGCGCTGCCGGATGACTGCCACGGTTCTTTTCACCCCAGGATGACAGGAGAATTTAGAACCGTGACAGAAGTCCAGGACCGCAGCCCTTGCCTCTGGTGGGACATAGAGTTTATTCTTCGGCCCGGTTCCGGGGTCCGGGTCTCGTGCCAGGGCCTCCCGGACGGTCTTCTCCACGTCCCAGGTGAGGGTGGCCACGATAGTGGACTCCGGGATGATGGGATCCGGGGGATCCGACGGCTCCGTTCTGACTTCGTCTTCATGCACCCGGGACAAAGCGTCCGATCTCTGGTTTTTGTTCCCGGGACGGTAGGTGATCCGGAAGTCAAAACGGCCGAAGAACAGTGACCAGCGGGCTTGCCTGGGATTCAGCCGCTTGGCGGTCCTGATATACTCCAGGTTCCGGTGGTCAGTGAAAACCGTGAATGGCACGGACGTTCCCTCCAACAGATGTCTCCACTCCTCAAGAGCCTCTTTCACCGCAAGGAGTTCTCGATTGCCGACGTCATAGTTTCGTTCGGCCGGGGTCAACCTGCGGGAAAAATAGGCACACGGGTGAAGGACCTTATCGGTCTTTCCGCTCTGGGACAGCACGGCTCCTATCCCTGAGTCCGAGGCGTCCACTTCAACCACTAACTGGCGACTAGGATCGGGCTGCACCAGAACGGGTGCAGACGAGAAGCGCCGTTTCAACTCCTTGAACGCGGCATCACAACGATCCGACCAGGTGAAGGGAACTTTTGGCGAGGTCAGGGCTGTCAGGGGGCTAACTACCTGACTGTAGCCCTTAATGAACCTCCTGTAGAAATTAGCAAAGCCGAGGAACTGTTGCAGCTTCCTACGGCTTGTGGGTTGGGGCCAGTCTCTCACCGCCGCAACCTTGGCCGGATCGGGAGCGACGGAGTTGGAGGAGGTGATGAACCCCAGGAAGGACAAAGAAGTGCGGTGGAACTCACACTTCTCGCCCTTCACAAACAGCCGGTTCTCCAACAACCGCTGTAGGACCTGACGTACATGTCGAACATGGGTCTCAGGATCCGGAGAAAAGATGAGTATATCGTCTAGATATACGAAGACGAATCGGTGCAGGAAGTCCCGCAAGACGTCATTAACTAATGCTTGGAACGTCGCGGGAGCGTTTGTAAGACCGAACGGCATGACCAGGTACTCAAAATGACCTAACGGGGTGTTAAATGCCGTCTTCCACTCGTCTCCCTTCCGGATCCGAACCAGGTGATATGCATTCCTAAGATCAAGCTTGGTGAATATCTTGGCTCCATGCAGGGGCGTGAACACCGAATCCAACAAGGGTAAGGGGTATCGGTTACGAACCGTGATTTCGTTCAGCCCCCTGTAATCGATGCATGGACGTAATCCGCCATCCTTTTTCCCCACAAAAAAGAAACCCGCCCCCATCGGGGAGGTGGAATTCCGGATCAACCCGGCAGCCAAAGAGTCCCGGATGTAGGTCTCCAATGATTCGCGCTCAGGTCGTGAAAGGTTGTACAGCCTACTGGACGGGAACTCAACGCCTGGAACCAAATCAATGGCACAATCATACGGGCGGTGCGGGGGAAGGGTGAGCGCTAGATCCTTGCTGAACACCTCTGCAAGGTCATGGTACTGCACCGGCACCGTCCCTAGATTGGGCGGGGCTCTGACCTCCTCCCTGGCTTGAGAACCGGGAGGAACCGAGGAACCTAAACATACCCGATGGCAGGTTTCGCTCCACTGAACCACTACCCCGGACGGCCAATCGATCCGGGGATTGTGTTTCAACATCCAGGGGAACCCTAAAATCACACGGGAGGTGGTCGGACTCACAAAAAACTCGATCTCCTCCCGGTGATTTCCTGACACCACCAGGGTTACTGGTGGTGTCTTGTGAGTGATTGGAGGGAGTGGGGAGCCATCTAGTGCCCGTACCTGCACAGGCGAGGTAAGCGCCACCAGAGGGAGCCCCACCTCCCTGGCCCATTTGCTGTCTAGCAAATTCCCTTCTGAGCCCGTGTCCACCAGTGCTGGGGCCTTCAGGATTAAATCCTCATACAGGATTGCCACTGGGAGACGTGTGGCGATGTGGGTGTGTCCCACGTGAATGTCTTGGCCCACCCCTAGCCCAGTTTCTAGGGGCGGGCGTTGTGTGTTTAACCGCTCGGGGCAGTCTCTTGATTGATGCTCTATCGAGCCACAAACAAAACACGCTCCGTGGGCCAGTCTCCTTTGTGTAACTGGTGCCCTAAATGTTGCCCTACTCGTGTCCATAGCTTCGTCAGCAGGGGGGGCTGTAACCGCACGGAGCGCAGGGGCCGTGGAGCGTGGGGAGGGCGGAACGCGGTCGGAACCGGAAGGGAGAGGGACGACGCGTGCCCGGCCATGCCCTTGGTCTCGTTCCCGACAGCGCTCTTCTAACCGATTGTCTAATCGTATGACAAGATCGATGAGCCCATCTAGATCCCGCGGTTCGTCCTTAGCCACCAGGTGCTCCTTGAGGACCATCGACAGTCCGTTTACAAAGGCGGCGCGGAGGGCAGTGCTATTCCAGCCGGACCTCGCAGCCGCGATGCGGAAGTCGACTGCATAGGCAGCTGCGCTCCGGCGCCCCTGTCTCATTGACAGCAGCACGGCTGAAGCGGTCTCTCCTCTGTTAGGGTGATCGAACACTGTTCTGAACTCCCTCACAAACCCATCATATGTCTGAAGGAGCTGTGAATTCTGCTCCCAGAGCACTGTAGCCCAAGCGCGTGCCTCACCACGATGCAGATTTATCACATAAGCTACTTTGCTAGCGTCGGTCGCGTACATGACGGGACGCTGTGCGAAGACGAGCGAACACTGCATAAGGAAATCCGCGCACGTCTCCACACAGCCTCCGTACGGCTCTGGGGGGCTTATGTATGCTTCAGGGGAAGGAGGGAGGGGTCGTTGAACGACCAGCGGAACGTCACTATTACGCACAGGGTCGACGGGAGGGAGAGCCGCAGCGGCGCCCGGAGGGCGCGCTTCCACCTGCGCGGCGAGAGCCTCCACCCTGCGGTTCAGGAGGACGTTCTGCTCGGTCATCAAATCCAACCGAGTCGTGAAAGCGGTGAGGATCCGCTGCAACTCACCGATCACCCCTCCTGCGGACGCCTGTGCGCCCTGTTCTTCCATTGGCCGTTCAACAGCTGGTTGACGCCCCTCGGGATCCATGACGCTGGCCGAGATATCCTGTTGTGAAAGTGTAGGAACACGGACCCACAACAGGGGGCGCAAATGAACGGACAATGGAGAAAGTCAAATAACAAAGCTTTACTGTTGTGAATACGCACAACAAACACAACAGATTACAATTGTGGTTATAACCAATTCTAATGGTGTCGTGTGGGCAGGCTCGACGATAGGAGACGTCTGTCCGAGTCGAACCGGAACCACCCGATTTCCTCCGCCACCGGACCCCTGGAATACTGGAGCCGCCAAGTCCCGAACTCCCAGGTGGCCACTGCCTCCGCTCGTCGGATCCGGTACTGCTGGCGAGGAACAGAAACAGTCAGATGTGGGTGCGGCTGCACCCAGCAACACGTAGGGTGGAAACACCACCTCCACCTCTAATCAACAACAACACTGTAGTGCAGGAATGCGAGTACTTATCCCAAAATACAGTCTCCTGCTGTTCTTCTCTCTTTCTGTGCAAAGCAACAAAGTATTACTGTCAAGAAAACAACACAATAGGCTGAGTACGTTACCTCCTTGGTAGAGCGATATCTCGGCAATGAGGTGGAGATGCCGTCCAGCTGATATACCCTTCAGCTGATGGATGTCAGCTGTTTTGGTTGATGGGTGATAGCTGTCACCTTGGCTGCTCCTGTGAGGCGGCAGCGCCCTCTGGTGCCTGGAGCCCGCACTCCAGGCAGGGCGCCCTCTGGTGGTGGTGGGCCAGCAGTACCTCCTCTTCAGCGGCCCACACAACAGGTTGGGCACCCCTGGTTTAAACTGTTAGTCTGAACAAAGCCTTCAGGTTTTGCTCAGTGAATCCTGGCATTTGTTAGGGATGTATTTTTGTTCCTACATTATTCAGTGCTTGCATTGACTGGGTGTTGTATTGGGTTGTGGAAACCAGGAAAAAAAAAGGTTACTGACCTTGCCTTTGCAGATGATACTATGACTAGCACAAAATCAATGAATATCTTGATTGCAGCCCTTGACAAGCTGAGGGATGAGTGTCTGGGTTTGTGATTATCCTGGATCGAGAGCCTGTCAATGCCTTCTTGGACTCAGCCACCAGAAGTACATCTGTGGTGAAGCTGTTGAACTTGTAGAGACATTCACTTATCTTGGGATTGAGATTCATGTCTCTCTGCCCTTTGCCTTTGAGATCAAAGATGCCTGGGAAGAGGTTATGAAATAATGAGATTGCTGGACAGAGGTGTTTGATGTCTTTGCAGCTTAATGAAGATCCACATTTTGGGGTTCTAGTGCTTTCTGCTTTACTGTGAGACTTCGACACTAACAAGTGACCTAAGGCGACGACTGGATGGGTTTGTAATTGGTCTCTTTGAAGTATCCTTGGGTACCAGGGGAATGAATTTGTGTCAAATGAATGCTTATTTGGAAGACTAAGATAAGGATTCCCACTTGCATTGTGAGGGAATGTGAGCTACAACATTTTGGCAATGTTCCACATTTCTCTGGGTGTGATTCAGCACAGAAGTGTCCCAGTGTGGAAGACCCCAGTTGCTGGGGAAGGCCAAGAAGATGCTCCCATTTAACCTGGCTGCAGCAGATGGATGGCTACATTTGACAGGTAGGAATGGACCAGTTGTCTATCTGAGTGGCTGTCATCCAGGACCCGAGGTAGTTGCATAATGTGGTGGTTGCGCAACACTCAGCACTATTTTATGCTCCCAGACCTAACCTGTAGATGTAGGGAGTTCTTTATTATCATTATGTTCCATCGGCACATTACACAGTCAATATTTAGTTTGTAGTTTATATTCATAGACTGTAAGTTTAGTTTGTCACTGTTGTTGCCAAGAATAAAGTTATTTGAGATATGATATGATATGATATGACCTGGTCTGCTTAAGGTTTCTTCCTCAGAGGGAGTTTTTTTTCCTTACCACTTTCGCCTGTGTGCTTGTTCTGGGGGTTGGTAAGGTTAGACCTTACTTGTGTGAAGCACCTTGGGACAAGTTTGTTGTGATTTGGCACTATATAAATCAAAATAAATTGAATTGAAATTAATATGATATGAACTCATTCAACCTTTGGAGATTAATTTATTGCAGAATCAATTAAAAATCACAACTGGAAGAAATGGTGTGTTAGAGCTGTACAAAGATGTGTAGCACCTTGAGCAAATCATAGTGATCGTGATTTTGGTGCCAAGTAAGGATGGATACAGGGTTCAGTTCTGTTGGAATACAAAACCACGAGTCTTCAGCTCAGGCAAAGAGGCCACTGTCCCAGTGAAAGGAAAAAATAAATGTTCTCCAACACTGTAAGTGCAATAACTTACTGCAATGGCGCATTCATATAAAGTCACAAAAATAAAAAATATGTGATTAAAATACAAACAGCTGCTTTAAGCAATGTGAAAATTAGAAAGCAATTACAACTTTGATAAGTCCATAGAAACTCATAACACACAAAAAAAAATATTTTACATTTCTTGGCAATATTATTGAAATACTTCATTGGTTTTTCTCTGGAGGTCCATTATTTGACAAATAAGCCAAAAAATATATATAAAATTGTACAAGCAGTGTAACAATATGCCATTTATATTGTTCACATTCAAACGAAATTCTATTATGGATTTTAATTGCTTTCGTTTCAGTAGTATCAATATAGCCATAGCTGCAAAGGTGTAGAGCGCTGAGGGAGAAATGGCACAAAAACAAACAAACAGTCAACTCATAAAGTTACACAGACATAATGCATAGAACCAAATCCTGTTTTTCTTTTAAATTTTGATTGCAACATCTTGAGTTTCTTATTTATTCTTCCATTAAACCATATTTGGTCACAGTAAGGCTCTTTAATTGTGTTACACTTTTTGCATTAATTCCATTTTATAACAATTTTTTTTAAAACTGTCAATACACCCAATGGATACAATTTATTATTAATTCCATTTCATAAAACATTTGTAAAACTGTCAATACACCCAATGGGTACAATTTATTATTAATTCCATTTCATAAAACTTTTGTAAAACTGTCAATACACCCAATGGATACAATTTATTATTAATTCCATTTCATAAAACCTTTGTAAAACTGTCAATACACCCAATGGGTACAATTTATTATTAATTCCATTTCATAAAATTTTTGTAAAACTGTCAATACAGCCAGTGGGTACAATTTATTATTATATATAATTATTAACACTTTTAGTCAAAATAACCATCATGTTTTCACCTAATATCCTTTTATACCAAGAATATATTTCTTATGAATGGACCCTTTATCTGTTTTGTCACTTGAGTGAATTTGTATGGTATTTAAAAAAAAAATGAAAATTATTTTCCATAAAAAAAGAAACATTCTCTCAATAGAGGTGTCATTAAAGATACAAAACAAAGAGTAGAGCTGTAATGAGCACACTTATAAACCAGCTGGAGTAGAACCAGACTGTCCTGCCTTCATCCACACAGGGGAAAGAAAATGAGTCCGTAGCCCAGCGGGCGTCGGAGAGGGATCAACCCAAAGACATTTAATGAAGCCTGTCTGCAGCCCCAGCCTGCAGCCCAGCTCTGGTGACAGGCCTGTTCCGGAGGGGTAACACGCAGAGACACCCCTGCAATCACAGGCTGCACTCACCACATTCCTGCAGTCTGGCTATAATGTCATCACATTACCTAAACTACACAGAATGCACCTCAGGACAATTAGGACCACTGATTTGGCCTGCAGTCTCTGGCACGTGACAAATCCTGTGAGCAAGCTGCGGATTCAGGAGTCATTTAGTCTGAGCCCGTGTCCAACACTAAATTGATTATTACAGCTTGCAGACCTGTCTGCACAATGTCCTCACCGCGCAGGCCGCGATGCGTTTTGATGTTCGTGATCACAGGATGGGCCCGCTCACTTTGATTCTAATTAAATGTGTCGACTGCTGTTGGCCGCTGAATGAGGCTGGCGTGGTTAGTCGGTGTTGAAGGCTGCTGCTGTGCAATGCTGTACCACGTCGGCCAGTGGAGACAGTGTTTCCTGTAACCTGAGGCTTTACCTCACAGGGGGGAACCTGTGCAAGCAGCCCTAGGAGAGGCAATGACACGTAGATTTAAGATCGCTGCCAATCCAACGCCTGCTGTCTTCCCAGACTAAATTGGCATGAAACATGTCCGCTCTCTCAATTACACTCTGTTATCATTTCAGTCAACCTCTGTCATTTGCAGGCCTTAAGGTAGGAGTATAACTGTGCACCGTAGAAGAAAAGGTTTTTTTTTTTTTGTGACGTTACTGGTTGTATTAATGTGCAGTTTGAAAGGTGGCAGAAGGCAAACTGTCAGCTATCACAGTATACTGAGCAAAATCTCCAATGCAGCACAGTGACCCTTATGGGCATAATATGATGATTATATTATTATTATTGTTATATTTCTTTTTTTACTTTCACTTTTGATACTTACTTTTGTGTGCTTCTTACCCTGTGTGCTGCTATACAATGCTGCTGGAACCTCAATTTCTTTGAGGGAGTCTTACCAAGGGATCAATAAAATTCTGTCTAATCTAATCTACAAATTTAGCATAATGTGGTACCATTTATTGTAGATTTAATTCTGAAAAGAAGCACTACTGTTGCATGTAGGAATGTCCTGATCTGATCTGAAAGATCAGTATTGGGTTTGATCAAGGCTTATATTGAGTGACTGTAATCATTTTTAATAATAAAAAAAAAACACGAGTCTCACCCTATGGTGTATGTGGTCTGTTTTAGAAGTGATGTATTGACAGATACATTTCAGAAAGGTTTCTAAAACATATCTACTGAGTCTATTTTTGATGACTGCTGCTTCAAACTATGCAGTGCCCATATTTTTTTGTTGGTTTATCTAGTCATCTTTGTCTACTACCATCTCTTCTTCTTCTTCTTTGTTAGATTTTATTGGCACTTGGCAACCTGTTAGAACATTACTGGGTCCACTTATCTGAGTCTGAGCTTGTCAAGGGTTTTGAACACAACATTGATGCACACCACAACCCGTGCTTTTCACAGTTGTGTATGATGTAATCACGTAACATGCTGTGCACACCCAGAACCCATAAAGATTGTGTTGAAAGCTCTGTTTTGTGAAAAATATTGATTTTACATGAGTGTCTGTGAGAGATGGGTGGAGCAATTTTCAACCTGACTGAAATCGCCTCAGAATGGGCGGGACCTGACTAGACAACAACATTCAGAAGCAGATCACACTGATAACCATTGTAACAGGGCTAGATTCAGTCAAAAAAAAAAAAAACTCCCACCTTTTCCCCTTTGGCAGTGCATTGCCCAAATTGCCATTATGAGCAAGATGTCCCTTGGTTTGTCTTGAATTCAGGCACCAGATTCCCCCCACACACACCCTCCACCATTTCCAGCTGTGTAAGTGTGGGCTCACGTACACTAACAGCCTCCAATTTGGCCTACTATCACTCCAACAAATATGCTGAAATAAAAAGTATATTATTGGCTCAAAAAATTACAATTGTAAGAAATACAGTTTCGTAAAAGGAATAACGTGAAAAGTGCTTGTTTCTCTAAAAAAAAAATTACATTTGTACTTATGGGCGTAAATTTGTAAGTAACATGCTCCTACCCACCCCTGAATACAAGTGTTAGATCGGAAATTGGTATTGGAAGATATTCAATATTAAATGGCTCATTTTTGGATTAGGGCAAAAACCGTGATGCACAGATTTCATATTCAGAAACTTTGTATCATTCTGCCTCAACAAAATGAATCAGTTTTACAAACTAGCTTCCTGCAGACTAATTGAGGTGCTGAAACGTCTTTTGTTTTGTGTGGCAGTCACAGCAGCAGAATAGAAGTGATGTTACTGGTGCTAGAGGTGGGTAAGATGATATTATTGAGGTATCATACTTTCTAGACTAAACGTAAGTCACATTTTTCTTACTTGTTTGGCTGGTCCTGCAATGTACAACCCCCAATCATAAAGGTTCAGGAGGATGTGGAAAATTCAAATGAACATCATCATTATCATAATAATATAACCTGCAATGAGTCTTTCATTTACTTTGACTTCAGTTTCATAGCATATAGTATGAACCCAAGATACAGTATTTCATACAAAATAATCTTGAATGTCTTTATCAAGTACACAATCTTGAAAAAGTGCACATATTGACATGGAGTGCTGTTGAAACCACCAACAAGGATGACAAATGTCCCTTTATCTTTCATTTGGATGTAACCATGTCATCACTCTACTTCGCAACAAGATGTTGCAAAAAAATATTTAATAAGCAACCTCCCCTCAATATTATCAGTTATCAAGTTGTTCACCAATGAATATGGCTTTAAACACCCTGAAGAAAACAGTGTATGGTTTTCTGAAGGGTGTATAAAGCCGTATTCATTGGTGAACAACTTGATAACGATTTTATCATATACCTATAAATGCTAAATGTTGTATGGTTTCCTGAAGGGTGTATAAAGCCGTATTCATTGGTGAACAACTTGATAACGATTTTATCATATACAGTGGTTCCTTGTTTATCGCGGGAGTTGCATCCTAAAAATAACCCGCGACAGGCGAAATCTGTGAAGTAGTCAGCGTTATTTTTTACAATTATTATAGATGTTTTAAGGCTGTAAAACCCCTCACTACACACTTTATACACTTTTCTCAAACAGGCATTAACATTTTCTCACTTTTCTCTCCTGTGTAAACACTCAAAGTTCAAACCTTAGTAGAAAAAAATAGAATGTTTTCCTATAAATAATTATGATGGCTTTTAGAACTAACTAATTTAATTTTAATGATCAACCTACGAGGTTGGACACGCAAGAAATTATTAATAGTGACTCACCAGTATTTCACAGTTCCTCTGACCGCGCCTCTTCATCGTGGCGCCGCTCTGCTCTCCGGATTGGCTGATTACTCGGGGTGGTATGAAAAATATTACCCGTCCGCGAAAAGGGTGTATTGCTGTTTATTCTTTGGTGTTTTATCCAATCATATTGGCGTATCATTTATAGGTATATGATATATCAGTTATCAAGTTGTTCACCAATGAATATGGCTTTATACACCCTGAAGAAAACCATACACCCTGAGGCCGAAGTGTTTTATCCAATCATATTGGCGTATCATTTATAGGTATATGATAATAATGAATATTAGCACCTCCCTACTTAGCTGACCTAATTAAACCCTACTACTACTACTTTGTGTCCCTAGGGTGAATAAAAAGTCTGCAGGTCACAGAGCACTTATTTTCCCTTTTGTATGGCTAGCATACTGGCATAGTATGTTACTATGCTTTTTACCCTTTTAAATTCATTAGGAAACGAAGCGGGCCGCAGCCTCAACTTTATATAAAGTCTGGGTCTTTTAGTGAAGCTTAGGGCTAGTGCCGGTGATCACCTTAGTATTTCTTCTGTTGTCTTTGTTGCTTAATGCTGACAAATTATACTATATTTGTTGTCTTTCCAATGCCTGATTCTGTTTTTCTCTCTATTTGAGGAGCGGCTCCATCCAGAGATGGGAGTGGTGTCTACTTCTGCAACCCTCCTGTCCTGTACACTGGCAAAATTTCCTGTATGTTCGTTTTGTAAATTGTTTTGTAATTTGTTTTGTAATTTGTGTCAGTAGCATGGCCCAAGCAGAGGGTCCCCCCTTTGAGTCTGGTCTGCTTGAGGTTTCTTCCTGAAATCATCAGAGGGAGTTTTTCCTTACCACTGTTGCCTGTGTGTTTGCACGGGGGGTTGGTAAGGTTAGATCTTACTTGTGTGGAGCGCCTTGAGGCAACTTTGTTGTGATTTGGTGCTATACAAATGAAATAAATTAAAATAATTAAATTAAATTAATCAAAAGCTGAAAGAATGGGCCAAAAAGCAATATACATATGTGAGTAGATTGCGCCACCCCCGGTAAAATCTACTCACAGTAATATTTTGTTGGCACAACAGAAAAGCTTTTGAGAGTTCTCTAAACAGAGCAACTGGATAACTGGCAAAAACAAATATATCTACCTCTCAATACATCGGCATATATGAATTACTGCATTGGATGTTTTTGCTCAGTATAGAAGCTTGATCTGATATTGACTGATATAAGTTGGTTTTTAAATCATTTTCATACAAATACCGCATGTTCACAAATGTACATATTAACTAGTTTATCAAAGAAATAAGTCTAAAATTAGTAGGACAGGATGGGCTCAATTAAAAATACTGTAAAGTTGGAGAAAAGATGTGAATCAAGTATTGTTTGGTAAAATAAATTATACTATGGTGGGATTAGGCAGTGAAGTCCTGTATTCTTTTAAAGTAATTTGCAAACCATATTTTTAGCATTGTGTAGTTCATTGAACTATATTATTATAACCAATACCCACTTTCTCAGGAATTATATGGGCAGAAATATGTCTCATTACAAACAGAATTTGAATCATTAATATTTCTCAGCTTGATTAACTGTGTTGGGAAAAAAAACTGCATCTGAATACCATAACTGGAATTCAGTACATTGGTTTAGAACTGAATTACAAAAAAAAAAAAAAAAAAAAAAAAAAATGAAAATGAATGTAACATTAAGAAAGTTACTTTCTCTGTATAAATCTACATTCAGTCCTAATATTTCAACATCACCTCTCAAAATTCAGATTTGTTAGTTAAGAGCAATCAAGTGCAAATTCATAGAACTCCTTCATATATTATAAGATACATATATAATATTTTTATTTTAGTAAATCAAGTAGTTCAGTGGGTGCAAACTCCAACCCCTGGAGTGCTGAAAAGTGATTTAGTCGATTTTTAGTGTTTTTATATATATATATATATATATATATATATATATATATATATATATATATATATATATATATATATATATATATATTCATTTTAATTGTTATTTTTATATTTCTAGCAAATTATATTTGTAGTAGGTTAGACCAGTGGTTCTCAACCTCGTCCTCAAGTGCCACCTATCCTACACATTTTCCATGTCTCCCTTCTCTGCCACAATCTGATTAGCTCATTCAGCTGTTACTTGATTGGCTGCATACCTGAATGAGGTAATTCACTTGTAGCAGAGCAGGGAGACATCGAAAATGTGTAGGTTAGGTGGTACTTGAGGACCAGTTTGAAAACCACTGGACTAGACAATGTGACAAATTTTGGATACATATGTTATTTAATTTAATTTGATTAATTTATTTATTATATGTTGTAATACCATATATAGAGATGTTCAATTTCATATTACGTGCAGTTTCAGATTTATTGGAAGACTTTTAAAATGAATAAATTCATTTTCAAATCATGTTATTAAATTTTTCCAATGCAGTTATTCAAGTTGAGCAATTAAAATTTATATATATATATATATATATATATATATATATATATATATATATATATATATATATATATATATATATATATGTATGTATGTATGTATGTATGTATGTATGTATGTATGTATGTATGTATGTATGTGTGTGTCAAATTCAGTTTCTAGTGATATATTTCTGCCTGTACTGTAGCTTACACCCCATATTTCTGTGAGAATACAGATCAAGGACTCGAGACTGAACACTAAGTGACATCTTCGTCTAAGGCACACCTCTGTATTTCTCTCCTTCTCAGCATCTGCTGATTGTCATAGTCACAGTTGTTATCTTGGTTGCATTGGCCGCTGTAAGGACCTTTGTTCTCTCAACAGTATCTCCCTGTTCATCTGACCGCTGTTATCATTAGTGCTTTCAAGAACGCTCCCTCCTCTCCCTTACCGCGGCTGCTCTAGAGAAGGGGCTGTAAGGGGAATATGGCTGAACCTCAGCTGGGACATCATGTCGCCCAAGAAATGGCTGCACTGTGTTCCTTGGCCTTCATGCGCAGTGCAGCTATGCTGGAGGACTTGCGATCTGGATCAACATTAAGATCATACCCATTGATTCCCCCAGCCATTCCAGGAGCCCCAAAAAGGCTGCCCATATGTGTCTGTCCCATGTGACTGCTTCCTGGGCTGGGTACACCCAGAAAATCAGAGACACCTCCAGGACCATGAGGATGAGGGGGCATGCAGGAAGGGACTGAGTCACAAGGCACCACACAGCCTGGCACTGGGGACGCCGCGCTGCTGCTCCCGATCCAAGAAGGGTTCTGAATCTGTAGGATTTGAACAGTAATGACAAAAAGGAAAAAGGAAATAAGAAATCAGAGATAATTCCCACCCTTCACAATATGTATGATCTCAAATCACGATACCTGTGCATAGTTGTCAGGCCGAGTGAGTAGAGGCAGTTCGTAGGCAGTAGAGAAGTGTGTCCGGACCTGTTGCATCTGACCAAAACGCTCACGTTTCCTCCATTTGGCTCTGCGATTCTGAAACCACACCTGCAAAGAAAACAGAATAGAAGGAAAATAACTTTACAATTTAGACTACAGAGCCCGTGCTGGACAAAAACCACTTTCATATCAATGAAACACCCAATAACATTTTGCAGGAAAGGTCATTCACTGCCCAGTTCAACAAAATAAGAAACCGAAGCACACTAGATGAAGATCGTGACGCAAATAAATTGTGCAGCACATGAAAGTCCAGGCACAGGTTTTAAGACTTGACGTGTCTTTAAAGTGCCGTCCACTCAGAGCTATTGATGTGAAAATGGTGAGGCTCCCCTGGCGCTGCACGTTTCTGCTCCTCCCTTTGATACATGGGCGTCTGCCTCCCTTCAGGCTGCCAGCGTCGACAGATCCACATCTGTTCCTGTAGCCTTTCATAAATCACTCTGAGAAAGGTGTGCTCTCCCCCACATGTCAACACAGTGGGATACAGTGGGAGAATCTCTCTCTATAGTCTAGGAAAGTAAAGTTTGGGCTAGATTTGATAGTCTTTTAGCATAATAACCATTGTATGCAGTACTATAGAGAAGGTTTTAAACGGAATTCAGAAAGTGTATGTTCTTGGTATCTGCTGACAGACCAAGCGCAGACCACTTAGCTCACTTCTCCTTAAAGCATGAGAGAAAGTACAGCTGCAGGAGAAGGAGAAGTGTGGTAAGGAAAAAGTATAGTTGGCAGTAAGGATGTAAAGAAATCATCCTGTGAGATCAGAACAGAAAATCAATCACTTATTTCTTTGAAAGTCTTAAACAAGCTATACACTACGCAATAATATGGTACAAATCTGTGTTACATCGATCAGAAATGCACCTCTGTACTGCAGCGTATATGTAATAACTGCAATGGGATTGAGTGTATTGCTTAGATGAGACCATATCGCAGCATTTTGAAGATGTTCAAAAGTTCTGTGATGTCACTGGTGCTGTTTTTCCATTATTACATCATAATGTGTATTGGATGGTGTTACATACCTGTTACTACAGGCAGAGTCACACAGGCAAACAAACCACATGACATATTTGCACTTAACAAGGCAGAATTAATATGTTCATCCCTCACCAAGCAGTGTTGAAGGTCTGCATGGTATGCAGACCTTCAGAAGGGATGATGTCCATAGAGGATTTGTGTGAGGTGGAAATGGATGTTCAAGAAATAGCTGAATAACAGCAGTGGAAGGGAAAAATGAAAAAAACAAGGGGAAGGTAGCTGAGAGGACACATCAATGGAGTGACCATCGAGTCTATGTGTATATACACAAGGACAAAATTAGCCCCCACCTGCTATGAAATTTAATGTTTTCTTCAAGATTTTCTTCAGAACTGCTTTTTTTTTTGACACAGTAAGGACGTCATGATCTGGCCCGTTTGGGACAGCTGTTCTGATTCTGGACTTTGTTTTTTCCTCTTTCATGATCTGAGCCTTTTGTCTTTTAGTCATGTATAGTCCTGCTTAGGTTATGTCTGGTCTTGTTTCATGTTCATGTCAGGTTGTCATGCTTATGTTATCTTTGGTTTTGTTTCTATTTCATCCTCTTTGTATTTGTTCACAGTCACTTCAGACTTAGTTTATTCTGCCTATCACATTTATTGTATTATGTGTTAGTCACAGGTTTTTGTTATTATTTACCTTCAGTTATCTTGTTTTCTTTACTGCACTATTCTATAGTCACCAGTTGTGTTATTCTCTGTTTCATTTTGCATTGCCACTTTGTTTCTTTGTTACTTTCATACTTTGCCATTGTTCAGCTCTGTTCTAGTTTTGTTCAGCCAGTTTGTGTTTTTGATCATTAGTTTTTCACTTGTTTATTTTGCTCATTTCATTTGTGAGTTTAGTTATACTATAATGTTGGGTTTTGTTTTCAGTTCTCATGTTCATGCTCTGTCCTGGTTATAGTTGCATTGTATTCTGTCCATGGTTTCTGTTATTGCCTCATCTTGTTGGGAAAGTGTAGGAACACGGACCCACAACAGGGGGCGCAAATGAACGGACAATGGAGTAAGTCGAATAACAACGCTTTACTGTTGTGAATGTGCACAACGAATACAACCAATCACAGAAATGGACAACAGTCAATTTACAAAAGTGTCGTGTGGGCAGGCTCGAAGATAGGAGACGCCTCTCCAAGGTAAGACCGGTACCACACGGCTTCCTCCGCCACAGGACACCGGGTATACTGGAGCCGCCAAGTCCCGAACTCCCAGGTGGCCACTGCCTCCGCGTGTCGGACCTGGTACTGCTGGCGAGGAACAAAAACACAATTAAAGGTGGGCGCGTTTGCACCCAGTAATCCACACGGCAGGAAAGCTACCTCCACCTCTCGTTGGAAAAAAAGGTCTGTTATCACTCACAAAAGTCACAAAAGGTTACTGTCAAGCAGTCAGCTGAGAATATTACCTTCCAGGTAGAACGATATCTCGGCAATGAGGTGGAGATGCCGTCCTGCTGATATACCCCACTGATGATTGCCGTCAGCTGTCTCAGGTGATGGGTGACAGCTGTCACCGAGGCTGCTCCCGTGAGGCGGCGGCGCCCTCTGGTGCCTGGAGCCCGCACTCCAGGCAGGGCGCCCTCTGGTGGTGGTGGGCCAGCAGTACCTCCTCTTCAGCGGCCCACACAACACATCTTCTTTGATTGCCCCTGCACCAGCACTTGTGTCTTCCCCTCTCACTGCCTATTTCTGCTCTGTGTTTCCATCCACTTCCACTCTTGCACCTGCTCATGTGTCTTTGTCTCTTTCATCACTCCACTCTGTTTTCTTGCCTTCACTCTTGCACCATGCATAATCTTTGTTCACTTGTCACACCCCCTTCCAGAACTTTCACTGACACCTGTGTTTTGTTCACTAATTACCCACTAGTTATTTAAGCCCTCACAGTCTCACAGCTCACTGCCTGATTGTTGAATGTATTTCACTTTCCAGCCATTTCTCATCTTGTTTAGCCTTTGTATCAGCCTACCAGTGTTTGACCTTGTTTTGCCCTTGACTTTGTACTTGTCTTTGCCTCTGAGTACCACCATGCCATGTTTTTTGACCTCAGCCTGTTTTTTGGACCAAGCCTCAGCCACACATCTATCTGTACCTTTGTCTTCGCTGCTGCACCACCTGTGTACCAAATCCCTGCCTGTTATACGATTAAATCTAATTCTAACAGCACCTGCAGTGAGAGTTTGCATTTGTGTCCACCCAGTTTGTGCCATGCCCTGATAAAGGAATGTTCAACACGGCATTTCTAAATATCCTAGTTTTATTTTGGATGCTTACATTTTTACTTTCATACAGAAACAAAATTATTTCACAAAAACTCACACTCACTCATCTTCAGCCGCTTAGTCCAATTAATTAAGCCTATCCCAGGAGTCACAGAGCGTGAGTACGGGTACACCCTGGATAGGACACCAGTCTGTCGCAGGGCTACATATAGACAAACACATTCACACCCCCACGCACACCTACAGACAACTTTTAAAGTTTCCAATCCACCTAACCTGTGTAACTGTGGATATGGGAGGAAGCCAGAGCACCCGGAGAGAACCCACCCAAACATGGGGAGAACACACAAACTCCACACAGAAAGGCCACAGGTGGGAATCAAACTCATGACCTTCTTACTGTGAGGCAACAGTACTAACCACAATCCACCGTGCTGCCCTTCACAAAAACTACCACAGTCAAATTTATTAGCCCCGTTGATGCTGATAGTCAACTGTGTGTCGTTTCTGCTGGATAACAGCCTGCAGTCATGTGTTGTAGTTTTCAGTAAGTCCCAGATGTGTCTCCTGAGGAATCCCAGCCCATTGTTCTTTGGCAAATCTCTCAAGTTCCTCCAGACTTGATCTTCTGGCATGGACCTTGGTCTTCAGTTCGCCCACAGATTTTCAATTGGATTCAAGTCAGAGCTTTGTGCAGGCCAGTCAGTAACATTCACTTTGGTCTTCTGGAGGTAGTTCTTCACTAGGAGTGACATGTGTTTTGAGTCGTTGTCGTGGTGAAAGACCAAATGAGGACCCATACCTAGTATTGCTGCTGACTGCTTGAGGTTTTCTTTCAAAATCTTCACATATCCTTCTTTCTTCTTGATTCCTTCCACCTTGATGAGATTCCCAGTTCCAGATAAACTGAAGCACCCCTACAGCATAATACTCCCCTAGCTGTGTTTCAATGTGGGGATGGAGTTCTTTGGGTCATACGCCTCTCCCTTCTTTCTCCAAACAAAAGCAATGTCTCTGCGGCCAAGAGCTCTAGTTTCATCTCATCTGACCAAAGGATGCGCTTCTAGTCAGCATAATCTTTCTCCAGGTTGTCCTTATCATACTTCAGACTGGCTTGAAGGTGTCTCTTCTGCAGAAGTGGAGTTTTTCTTTGTCTGCAACCTCTCATTCCTGTGCAGGGCTCTAGAGACTGTCTTCTTTGAGACTACAGTTTCTGACTTGGCTAAGTTAATCACTAGTATCTTGGCAGTTGTTCTGGGGTCTTTAGACCCATCTCTCACGAGGTTTCTTTCCAGAGTCTTTGGAATCTTGCACTTCCTACCTCTGCCAGGCTTGTTCTGTTGTCTGTGGCTCTCTTTGAATTTCTTGATGATTCTTGGCCAAGTCTTGGTTTCAGTGCAGAAGGTTTCTGGTTTAAAACCCACCCCTACCACATTTCTCCATGTAATGTGGAGGTATGTCAGTGTAAAGTGGCTGCACTCTGCATTGTGTTGTTATGATTCCAACCATTTGCTCCCCTTGGGACACGAACTCATGATCCTTGGCATGGGAGTTGGACTCTCTAACCAGAAGGCCAAAACCCAGGGCTCTGGCCTTGTGGACAGAGAATCTTTTTTTGAGCTGTTGGGAGTGAAATTTACTAACTACATCTGCACAGCGACACCTGCTGGCCTCCGTTATATCAGGAAGGTCATCCGACATAAAATCTGTGCCAATTCAATATGCAGATCCCACTCAGATCTGCTGTGGTGACCTAAAGTACAGACAAGGGAGCAACCAAAGGGACTTACTTTTACTTCTCACTCCAGTTCTTGACACTTGGAAATGCTGTAATACTTTGTGGGTGATTCTTTAACTACGGGCACTATTGGCCTTGTAAATATAATTTCCACCACACCATTGCCTTACAATATAAAGCGCCTTGGGGCAACTGTTTGTTGTGATTTGGCGCCATATACATGTGCTCTGATGTCACTGTTTATCTCCATAGAAACTACCCAAACAATCTTTCATACAAACTGTTTAAAGGGACATTACAGTGTTGTGGTGGAAATTACGGCAATAGTGTGGGACAACTACATTTTGTTTAAAAAAATCACAACAGTTGTATGACATTGAATACCCCAATTATGTTTTGATTATTTTACTGATATTTTATTCAGAGATATTTTAAAACATTAGAAAAAACATTTCTTTACCATTCATTTTTATCATTGAAGATCAAAAGTCTGGGTGTGGGACAAGCACAAAACGGCAATATTTGCATATAATGATGCTGAAAAAAGGTGAAAAAGTCATCATAGACTACTAGAACAAAGTTCTTAACACACTTTCATTGTAAAGATAACTATAAAAGTGTGAAATTTCCCCTTTTTTCTGTTTTTCATACAATATGATCAAAGGACATAGTGCCCGTAGTCTAAGAATCACCCTTGTATGTCCTTCTCCTGCTTTGTGAGCATCAACAGTTGTTTTTCTCAAGTTTAAACAGATTTCTTTTGATGCTTTCTCAAGTGACAGCTGAAACCCTTACTGAAGTTTTTATACTGTGCGTACATCGGAAGGTTAGCTTTGAACATTACAAACTTAAAGCGCAACACTGCACAACAGTGGTTTGTGCTATGGTTCAACAAAAAGGTCAATTCTTAAGGGGGCTTAAGAGAGCTAATGGCCAATGCATTTGTCCGTAGAAGCTGAGTATCTCTTCACTTTAAGTGGGACTGCATGGAACAGTTTTTTTCATTGCCTCAGAACTCAAAGGTCATTGGATCAATGCCAGAAATTTGTCCTGCCCCCGGACCCTCTGCGTCTCTAGGGGTGAGTGGAGCTGTGGGCTGGCCTGGACCCTGAGCTTCCGCATGATGATTGGAGGATCAGTAGAAAGGCTGAATCCTGTTCTGATTGACATCTATTTTGAGTTATACACCGTCACTTAATCATTGGAGCTCAGTCATATTGTGGATTCTGCAAGTGAAGTCGAAAGACAAACTACAACCCATTTCTTTGTATTGCTTGGTGAAATTCCTTTGCCATTTCCATTGTTCATTTCTTACACTGTAAATAAAACACACTCCAGTATTTCCTTGTTTCAGTTTAACATAATTTTGTCAAATTTGCAACATGCACAACACTCTTGCAACATTGTATCTAATTTTAAGAGAACACTGGACAAACTGCTGGACATTATGGACAATGCCAGTCACCCTCTACACACCATCATCAGCAACCAGAGGAGCAACCAGAGGAGCCACAGACTGCTCCTACCCAAGTGCAGGACCAACAGACTGAAAAAACTCCTTTGTCCCTCAGGACATCAGACTGAACAACTCCTCACTTGGGGAGAGGAGGAGTAACAGGAAGACAGAGGACAGGAAGGAGAGGAGCAATAGTAGCCAGTAAGCCTTTCGCGAGCAGTAATTCTGGTTTTTATATTTTGCAAATTATTTCTTATTTTACTTTGGCTACTCTGTCTATTCTTATCCTATGTGTTGCTATACAATGTTGCTAGAACCTCAGTTTCCCTGAGTGAGTTTTCCCAAGGGATTAATAAAGTTCCATCTAATGTAATCTAATTGTAACCCTTTTAAATATAGGTTAGGCATTTTTTTAAGGTAACTGTAAAAAAGTGTGGTTTTATCTTTTTTATGTTTTTTTAACCTTGTATTGGAGGGGACATTTGATTAAAAAAAAGTACTTTAGTTGAATAAAATACCTCTACCAGCATTAAATAAATGGATGAGATAGTATTGGTAGATGCCAAAGAAGGGTTTTTGTTTTTATATGAAACAGAGTCTGGCCTCTTCTAATTTAATAACAATGCAAATTGAGATTTACACTTACTTTTTCCACACACAAATTTTCAAACAAAACAAGCACATTTGCAGCCATAACTATTTAATTAATCATGGTGGAGCTCAAAGAAATGTCATAATTATTCACCATGTGGGCCTGATGTACAAGAAATCAATAGTTTTACATCCTCATTGAAGACAACTTTGGATGCTGTAGCTCCTCTAAAAAAGAGAGCTTTAAATCAGAAGTGCCTGACTCTGTGGTATAACTCACAAACTCGTAGCTTAAAGCAGATAACCCGTAAGTTGGAGAGGAAATGGCGTCTCACTAATTTAGAAGATCTTCACTTAGCCTGGAAAAGGAGTCTGTTGCTCTATAAAAAAGCCCTCCGTAAAGCTAGGACATCTTTCTACTCATCACTAATTGAAGAAAATAAGAACAACCCCAGGTTTCTTTTCAGCACTGTAGCCAGGCTGACAAAGAGTCAGAGCTCTATTGAGCTGAGTATTCCATTAACTTTAACTAGTAATGACTTCATGACTTTCTTTGCTAACAAAATTTTAACTATTAGAGAAAAAATTACTCATAACCATCCCAAAGACGTATCGTTATCTTTGGCTGCTTTCAGTGATGCCGGTATTTGGTTAGACTCTTTCTCTCCGATTGTTCTGTCTGAGTTATTTTCATTAGTTACTTCATCCAAACCATCAACATGTTTATTAGACCCCATTCCTACCAGGCTGCTCAAGGAAGCCCTACCATTATTTAATGCTTCGATCTTAAATATGATCAATCTATCTTTGTTAGTTGGCTATGTACCACAGGCTTTTAAGGTGGCAGTAATTAAACCATTACTTAAAAAGCCATCACTTGACCCAGCTATCTTAGCTAATTATAGGCCAATCTCCAACCTTCCTTTTCTCTCAAAATTCTTGAAAGGGTAGTTGTAAAACAGCTAACTGATCATCTGCAGAGGAATGGTCTATTTGAAGAGTTTCAGTCAGGTTTTAGAATTCATCATAGTACAGAAACAGCATTAGTGAAGGTTACAAATGATCTTCTTATGGCCTCGGACAGTGGACTCATCTCTGTGCTTGTTCTGTTAGACCTCAGTGCTGCTTTTGATACTGTTGACCATAAAATTTTATTACAGAGATTAGAGCATGCCATAGGTATTAAAGGCACTGCGCTGCGGTGGTTTGAATCATATTTGTCTAATAGATTACAATTTGTTCATGTAAATGGGGAATCCTCTTCACAGACTAAAGTTAATTATGGAGTTCCACAAGGTTCTGTGCTAGGACCAATTTTATTCACTTTATACATGCTTCCCTTAGGCAGTATTATTAGACGGTATTGCTTAAATTTTCATTGTTACGCAGATGATACCCAGCTTTATCTATCCATGAAGCCAGAGGACACACACCAATTAGCTAAACTGCAGGATTGTCTTACAGACATAAAGACATGGATGACCTCTAATTTCCTGCTTTTAAACTCAGATAAAACTGAAGTTATTGTACTTGGCCCCACAAATCTTAGAAACATGGTGTCTAACCAGATCCTTACTCTGGATGGCATTACCCTGACCTCTAGTAATACTGTGAGAAATCTTGGAGTCATTTTTGATCAGGATATGTCATTCAAAGCGCATATTAAACAAATATGTAGGACTGCTTTTTTGCATTTACGCAATATCTCTAAAATCAGAAAGGTCTTGTCTCAGAGTGATGCTGAAAAACTAATTCATGCATTTATTTCCTCTAGGCTGGACTATTGTAATTCATTATTATCAGGTTGTCCTAAAAGTTCCCTAAAAAGCCTTCAGTTAATTCAAAATGCTGCAGCTAGAGTACTGACGGGGACTAGAAGGAGAGAGCATATCTCACCCATATTGGCCTCTCTTCATTGGCTTCCTGTTAATTCTAGAATAGAATTTAAAATTCTTCTTCTTACTTATAAGGTTTTGAATAATCAGGTCCCATCTTATCTTAGGTACCTCGTAGTACCATATCACCCCAATAGAGCGCTTCGCTCTCAGACTGCAGGCTTACTTGTAATTCCTAGGGTTTGTAAGAGTAGAATGGGAGGCAGAGCCTTCAGCTTTCAGGCTCCTCTCCTGTGGAACCAGCTCCCAATTCAGATCAGGGAGACAGACACCCTCTCTACTTTTAAGATTAGGCTTAAAACTTTCTTTTTTGCTAAAGCTTATAGTTAGGGCTGGATCAGGTGACCCTGAACCATCCCTTAGTTATGCTGCTATAGACATAGACTGCTGGGGGGTTCCCATGATGCACTGTTTCTTTCTCTTTTTGCTCTGTATGCACCACTCTGCATTTAATCATTAGTGATCGATCTCTGCTCCCCTCCACAGCATGTCTTTTTCCTGGTTCTCTCCCTCAGCCCCAACCAGTCCCAGCAGAAGACTGCCCCTCCCTGAGCCTGGTTCTGCTGGAGGTTTCTTCCTGTTAAAAGGGAGTTTTTCCTTCCCACTGTAGCCAAGTGCTTGCTCACAGGGGGTCGTTTTGACCGTTGGGGTTTTACATAATTATTGTATGGCCTTGCCTTACAATATAAAGCGCCTTGGGGCAACTGTTTGTTGTGATTTGGCGCTATATAAAAAAATTGATTGATTGATTGATTGAATTTTATACTATGTATCCTTTAATTTAAAAGTGCCCACATTAAAAAAAAATCAATAAGAATGGGTATACAGACTCAATAATGGTATCGATATCAATAAAAACGTATCAATTCTGATCCAGCGTCATATGCTGTTTGTAACATAATCTGGGTAAAAGGCTTGGTTTTGTGTCAGTGAATTTTCTTGATGTTTGGTCTCTGTGTTTTTGAATGAGCTAAACTTGTTTATCTTCTTGCAGTTGATTTAGAATGACCCTGGTTCAAACAATAATGTCACAGGCAACTAGAAGAGCACCTCCCCCCTCCACCATTTTCCTTTATGTACAGTGACATCCTGCCTGGGAATGAATGTAAATGAAGTTCTAAATGGAACGTTTACATTGCACCAGAATATAACTTGACTGCACATGCAACAAAACAAATGCAATGCAGGAGAAACTTGCAATGTGCATAAGAAATCTGCATTTATTTGTCATGCTTGTGTGTGCATGCTCCTTAGCCAGTGGAAAAATGCTCTATGAACCAACACCATTTGCTATTCTTGCAGGGAGTAAATGGCACAAAAGGGAGAAAAGTTTAAAAAGTGTCAAAGTAATAAATTCCCATCATTGTCTCCATTATGTCCACTAAGGATGTAATAAAATCTTCGCCCTTTATTTATTTGTCTGTCTGTCTGTCTGTCTGTTAGCAGGATTACATCAAAACTACTGCACAGATTTTGATTAAATTTTCACCACAGATACGTAGGAGGCACCATCCCTACAGTGAAGCATGGTGGTGGCAGCATCATGCATTAGGGATGTTTTTCAGTGGCAAGAACTGGGAGACTAGTCAGGATTGAGTGAAATATGAATGCAGCAATGTACAGAGACATCCTGGATGAAAACCTGCTCCAGAGCGCTCTTGACCTCAGACTGGAGTGATGGTTCATCTTTCAGCAGGACAGTGATCCTAAGCACACAGTCAAGACATCAAAGGAGAGGCTTCAGGACAACTCTGTGAATGTCCTTGAGTGGCCCAGCCAGAGCCCAGACCTGAATCCGATTGAACATCTCTGGAGAGATCTGAAAATGGCTGTGCACCGACGCTCCCCATCCAACCTGATGGAGCTTGAGAGGTGCTGCAAAGAGGAATGGGCAACACTGCCTAAAGATAGGTGGGTCAAGCTTGTGGCATCATATTCAAGAAGACTTAAGGCTGTAATTGCTACCAAAGGTGCTTCAACAAAGTATTGAGCAAAGGATGTGAATACTTATGTACATGTGATTTCTTTGTTTTTTTATATATTAAAAAAAATTAAATTAAATTAAAATTAAATTAAATTAAAAAAAATCCAAAAAAAAACTTTTTTCATGTTGTCATTATGGGGTGTTGTGAGTAGAATTTTGAGGGGAAAAAAATTTACTCCATTTTGGAATAAGGCTGTAACATAACAAAAAGTGAAGCACTGTGGATACTATTCGAATGCACTGTATGCATAAGTCCCTCACAATATGGCTGCCAACTTTCCATCCATTACCCAGTGCAGTGAATGGCAAGTGTCAAGGGCTTGGTTGTTACTATTTGGCTGTGTGTGCTATGAGGAGTGATTGAGAAGTTTTGAGTCTGACCCAGAAAAAGTAGGGTGTGGGTCTCACCCAGTGAGTCAAAACTTCACACATTCTGGAGAAATTATTTGTTAGATTGCAAAAGATGGAGAACTACACCCTTCCTTTTCTGAGTCAAGCTCAAAACTTCTCAGTCGCACCTCGTACTTGTAAAAAATAGAAAACTCCCCAAAAAGTACTTAATTTGGCAACACCCAAATAAAGTAACTTTGTTTAAATTAAATGAACAAATTGATATAAATATTACATGATTTGGCTCAACTTCATTTGTGTGCTGCCAACTGAAGTACTTTTTTACGTTGATCCAGCAATGCTCATTTTTTTCAGTTTACATCTGTAGATATCCTGATACCACAGGACATAAATTCACAACAAAATTTTACAGCACTTAAACTTTAGCTGAAGTCACTAATACACTTTGATTCGTCACTTTTTCCACAGACAGACGGATGAGATGATCACATAGTCGCTGCTCTCCTCTGTCAGAGGGTGGAGGTAATAAAAATGATCAACTATAAACCAGCTGCAGAATACTGATTGTAAATATGTCATATAGAATCATTTTACATGAGTGATTTCTTTTGCCCCAGTTTACTGTGTTACATTGCCGAACAATTTATGAAAAACTGAGCTCTAAACAGTGTAATCTGTCAAACATGTCAACAAGTTCATTCAGTGGAGCAAGGCACTTGTTAAAGTGTATTCCTTGACAAAGGCCCACAATGCCTTGTTTCACAGTGTTGTTGGTTTTTTTAAAATATAGATCTGTGCTAAAATCTAATGTAACCTTATCCAAAAAGTTGTGTGCAATCCTACAAATATTACAACTGTTAGACATAAAAAAAATCTGTCATTTGAGGACTGTTTGTGTGTTTGTTCTACTGCTCCTCTTTGTCTTTACGGCTGACCATCACTTGATGAGAATTATGACAAAATCCTTGAATTTATATGTGAGAATGCTGTAGTTAACCGGCCTTTTTTAATTACCTGTCCCAAATGATGCAGGGGAACCTATACACCCCTCCAGAGCAGGGATGGGGATTGTGCTGCCTTGGTGTTTGCTCTGCTCTGCTTCCCCTCCCTTTCTGTTTTCTCCAGGTGCTGCATCACGGAGCTGATCACCGCACATGCCAGCAAGCAACTCTCCTTATAAGCCTTCGTTCAGTCACTCCACCTTTGCCAGAAACTCAGTGTTCACTCGGTGGTAACCTGGCCTCCCTATCCGTTATGATAGTGTTTGCATGTTGCTTTTGTGTCCACATTATTCAGTTCCTGACCCGCTTCTGTTTCTGTGTTCCTCAGTATCCCAGCCTCCAGTCAGCTCTGTGTGCAACCACCTGGTTCCGGTTCCCTGCCACTCTTTCCATTCTGATCCATTCTGTGTCTCCTGCCTCTGATGCCTCAACCTACAGTCCAAAATCTTTTGTCTTTGTTATACAATCAACTGTTACCTTGCTTTTCACCACAGCTCCCAGTATTTTGGGTCCTTTTTGGTTCAGTCACTCGACCGTAACAGGATGGACACATGAACATTTCCAAGTCGCTGATTATGTCTTAGACTTCATTTACTTCAGTCAGTAAGAAATACAAATAGTGTAAAACTGTATGTTAAATCTTTAGTAGAGAAGCTTGAATCTTCGACTGGACTGGATTGCTTGACGTGAGGACGTTTCGCTTCAAATCGCAGAAGCTTCCTCAGCTAAAATTCTTGCTCTGGTGGTCTGACTTCTGTCTTGCCTCTTGTAGAGAAGAATAATCAAGAAGTCACAAAAGCTGGAGTTTTAAACCTAACCAGACCCCTCCTACCGAGAGGCAGACTGCTATAGGCTGGTGACTAAACAATAGCTCTAATTAGCACCTATTGTGCTCTAGTTAGCACCCTCCTAATGACAGGGCAGCTGTCCCTCTCCTGATGGCTCCCTTGACGACTCTGCTGATGACGTGAATGACTCATTACCATGAACAAAAGACTGAAACTGCTTTGACCTGAGTACCCCATTGTAAACAGGGGATAAAGCGTGTCTCAGACCCCCTCCCCGGTTAAGGCTGGGTTTCAAACGTATCACAAAGAATGCCTCCTTGACCCCTCTCTCAAACAATTTCTTCTCTCTGGCTAATATTTTAACTTCCTTGTCCTCAAACGTGTGGTTAATGTCTTTAAGGTGGAGATGAACTGCAGACTGAGGTCCACTCTGCGGTGCTGGTATACCAGCACCGCAGAGAGGGCGCCAGTCACGTCAAGCAACCCAGTCCAGTCGAAGATTCAAGCTTCTCTACTATGGAAACCACCTGGACAACTGAGAGCCTACACAGAAACATGTATGTTAAATCTGTTCCGGTGACTACTGAGGGAAGCCACCAAAACACTCTGACAACTCTGAAGGTTGTGGTTGGAGAAACTGTGCATAGTGCAGCTTTTATCTGTTGCATCACATTCTACAGATTCATGAAGAAGTGATACAGATGAGGACTTCCTTCAAAAGAACGTGAAATTTCAGATGCAGTTTGCCAGAACTCACATGGGAAACCTGAACCTAGATCTGATCTGTTTTCTTGTTTTGTAATCCTTCGGTACTCCACTTTAACATCAGGATGTGAAACATGAAATATCTTGGGTTCATACTGACTGTAATGAAATACAACTCAAGCTAAATATAAGGATCACTGCATTTTCTATATTGTCCCACCTTTTTCTGATTTGGGGTTGTAGAAATAAAGGAGACATTCCAACAAACTTAAGGGCCCCTTCACACATAGTACGAATAAGTAGAAATCAGGCTGAATCATGGCGGAACAGCTCGTATGAGTGAACCACGAAAAAAAATCGAGCTGACGGGCAGGCATGAACTGTGACGCTGTGACGGTTTCATGCATGCAATGGTGTCGTGCACGAGCATGCACAAAACCGTAGCAGCGGGAAAACAGTGTGAGCAGCTGGAGCATGTGTAACCACATCGCACAGATGCTGTGAAAAAAAGAAAAATACATGCCACCCATGGGATTCGAACCTGCAATTTACAAAAGCTCCAATTGCCAGCCAGAAACTTTACCACCGCACTACCATCAATGGCCTGTGAATAGTGCAGAAAAATTGCCTGAAATCAACAAGGACATGGACAAGGTGCGCTGTGTGTGGCTGCTGCAGCCCGGCGCAAAGGCGAAAGATGTTTTATGTATTTCCACATAAGGACAGCAGGCAGAGACAGGTACCTCACGGAGGAATGTTGTAAGTTCATGTCCTTCAAAACATGGTATGTGTTCTCCAGCTGAGACATCCAGGAGCACAGATCTTTACTGAAGCAGCTCTGGGCGGACACGCCCCCCTGTCCATCCAATGGCCAGACCTACGTGTCTCTGTGTTATGTGGTCATGCATTTTTGTTATTTATGTAATTGTATATGTAGGTATTGTTGTAATTATTTATATAACTGTCCTGGCAGTGGTTTCTGTGTTTTTAATGTGTGCACTGAGCCATCATCCAGCAGTCAGTGTGCTGCAACCAGCTGACAGGCCCCTCCCCGTGCTGTGTGCGCTCAGACCTGACTGTCCGGCCCCCATGTGATCATATCTGTACATACTTGTACATATAAGCATTTTATCATTTTATGCAAGTGTGCTTCCCCCCCGGCATGCCACATGTATTGGGGGGGAGCGCGACACACGTGCACATACGTGTGAGCAACATGCACCACATGTGTGTTGCTTTTTGCAACTCCACAGTCGTGGGGCACTTAGACAAATTTCACGTCCAGCTCGAAAGTGATTGTCTGCTGACTGTTTTCTAATAGCGCAAATGGCCACACATTTTCTAAGTGCCAAGCGAGCGGTGTTAGATGTGCATGTGTGTGACCTGGAATTTGGCCGACACCTGCCACAAGAGGGTTCGATGGTCTCTCACAGAATGTCTTTCAGCCACTGGTGTGTGCAAATAGTTGTAGCAACAGGTGTACGAGGCATTGGAGGCAGCTTTGGTTTTACACGTATTGCATACGATTCCTGCTTCATGCACAGTTCATGCGTAATTCGACCACGTTCGTATGTGTGAAGGGGCCATAAAGGACGTATTGGTTGACAAAATGCAATATCTACAGCTCAGGTCTGGGATCATCCACTGGTGTCACATTGCCGCATCTACCACATCATGGAAACGCTCTGAGTTCTGGATAGTAACCACACGGGCAAAAACAGGTCCAGCCCCTCTTTTTTTAAAATAACCATCTATGTGTCCCAGCAAGATGAAACCTGGACATTCCTATGGCCTTCTCCAGCTGCTGAGGTCATCAACACTGAGACACCTGTGCGCTGCACAGAGAAATGCACCATGCTGTTGTTCCCCCACACAATGCAAGTGACAGTCCTCATCTAAGTCTCCCTAAGTAACCATTCATTTGAAACAAAGTCATTCCAGTGGTAACCAAAGATCCTCTGAAGAGACAGAGTACCAAAGTCATCTCATCATTGCCTTAGGCCGCTAGTTCTTGTCCAAGTCCCACAGCCACACAATAAGACAGGAAACACCAGGGCCCTAAAGACTTGAACGCTAATTCTCTTGCAAAGATTTCAACATGACGAAACATCAGTGCTGATACAAATATGTGCCAACAGAAAAAAATTATTTTAAATTTTTTAGCCACAGTTAATTTAAAGTTATACCAACAATTGTAGATATGATTCAGGGGGGATCTGAAGATCACAGTGGGATTCACCACATGCTGCCTCAATCCAAAATGTCTCAATCAAAATGTCTTGTGCTGTGATCTACACCATAGTCTCTGTGTGAGTGTGTACTGGGTAGATGCAGAAAAACATTCAGTCCTTCCTGTCCTCCTCCGTCAGTTGGCAGTGGCTTTCGATTTCTTCCATCTGTCCTGTGTCACAGTGTAATCACTTGTAATTCATGCTGATGCAGTTTCGTTAGAATTCTTTCACATGCTCATGCTAGAGAATGGAAGAGTACATGAAGTACTGGAGTCTCCACATGTTCGTCTGCATCTATTTGTTGGTTGTCTGAATTTTTTCCTCCCATGAGGAAAGAGGAAGCATCTTCAAAGAGAGAGGGATCCCACTTCAACACAGGGGTTTGAACTTGGATTGTGGGATGGTTCTCAGCACAATCAGCTTGTGGTTTTCAGAGTCACTGTCATGCAATTTCTTCAGTCAACTTCTTGAATTCTCCTCATCTTTCCTCTGTCTCACAAACACAATTCCCATTGGTGACAGACATGCATATTAAAAAAAAAGACAAGAACATACAGTGAAGTCCAATCATAAGCTCTGCTGTGGTGGAGAATGAATTTTTACTAAATGACATAAAGTTGAGTTGCAAAAAACACAAAAGCTTGTTCTTTTTTCTTATGTTTCAAATATATAAGCTGGCTGACATAAACAATGGCGTGTTACTCCAACATTCCACAGGTCAGCTGGTGAGATTAGAGGACATCGCACCCTAGTAAACCGATCTCTTGATTGTGCCTGAACCCCAACGCCAAGGTGACGAGTGATGCCCTTTGAATGATGTCATATGTATGGAGGGGAATTTAGACTCTGTTGGTTCTTCTCAGTTATCTGAGCTCATAACATCCAAATATAACCCTCAAAACAAAAGCCTCTGTTTACATTAATAAGGCACGCTTCTCATCAGCCGTATTTTCTATAGATTTGTGAAAATGAGGCATAAGTTAGAAGGAGTTCTACTATTCTTTCATGTTGTTTTTAACATTCATCTTGATTGTGACAATTCAAGCTTAATTTCTCTGTTGACGTCCCACCTCCTGATCAAACGCCAACAACTTCTTCTCTCCAACTCTCTCCATTCCCTCCTCCCTTTTAAGTCATCGAGGGGAAGTGGGGATATTGGAAAGTGAGATGGGAGAATGTTCAAACTGGAGCTTGTTTTCATTTCATGTTTAATTTCCTGACGCCTAAGCCCTTGGCTTTCCGCGGCTAACCCCTATGACCTTTCAGAGGCGTGCAAACGAGAGCAGTGGGCCAGACGTACACGCATACACACATATAAACATAGCATGCTATATACAGATTTCAAAGGCGATGACTAAAAAATGTGCTTCTTTTTTTTTAACTAGACACTCTTGCACTTACTGGAACCTTTCATAAACAAGCGAGCAAGGTTTGCACATGTATATAAGCGCCTTCTCTGTACTGAATGTGTCATGTTTCAAAGAGGGGTGGTGTGGCCTTTGAGAAAGCAGAAGGACTGAGACCCCGCCAAATAGTTTGGCAGAGAGATCATTCAGGGAATATTGTTAAATAAGATGTATCCTTTGCACCATGTCTCTTATTCTGGAATTTATAAATCTCTAAGTTAAAAAAAAAAAAGGGAAGTGACAATGTCTTTTCATAAAACAGAATTTTATATATATGCACACACACCCTGGACAGACCACTGGTATATGACAGGGCCAACAAATACAGAATGACAATCACATTTACACCTACAGCCAATTTAGAGTCACCAATTCACTAAACCTGCATGTCTTTGGCAGTGGGAGGACGCCAGAGCCCCTGGACAGAACCTTCCTACTCCTTTCCAGGCATTTTTCTTGGTTGACATATTTTTCTTGTGGATTTTTTTTCTTCTTTGTGTTTACTTTGTTCAAAAAAATTCATTCATTCATTCAGAATGCATGGACAGAACAACATGCAAATTCTCAGTGTGAGGCAAGAGCACTAACCACTGAGGCCTTGTCCACACAGAAATGGACACAATGTTTTTCTTTGTCCTTTTCAAAATGTGTTCAATTAACACGGCACGATTTAAAAAAAAATTTGTGCATACATGAAACCCCTGAAACTGGCTGAAATCACTGTAATATATACAACCCAATTCCAACGAAGTTGGGACGTTGTGTAAAATGTAAATAAAAACAGAATGCAATGATTTGCAAATCCTCTTCAACCTATATTGAATTAAATACACCACAAAGATATTTAATGTTCAAACTGACAGATTTATTGTTTTTGTGCAAATATTTGCTCATTTTGAAATGGATGCCTGCAACACGTTTCAAAAAACCTGGGACAGTGGTATGTTTACCGCTGTGTTACATCACCTTTCCTTCTAACAACACTCAATAAGCATTTGGGAACTGAGGACACTAATTGTTGAAGCTTTGTAGGTGGAATTCTTTCCCATTCTTGCTTGATATACGACTTCAGTTGTTCAACAGTCCGGGGTCTCCGTTGCCGTATTTTGCGCTTCATAATGTGCCACACATTTTCAGTGGGCGACAGGTCTGGACTGTAGGCAGGCCAGTCTAGTACCCACACTCTTTTACTATAAAGCCATGTTGTTGTAACACGTGCAGAATGTGGCTTGGCATTGTCTTGCTGAAATAAGCAGGGGCGTCCCTGAAAAAGGCGTTGCTTGGATGGCAGCATGTGTTGCTCCAAAACCTGGATGTACCTTTCAGCATTGATGGTGCCATCACAGATGTGTAAGTTGCCCATGCCATGGGCACTAACACACCCCCATACCATCACAGATGCTGGCTTTTGAACGTTGCCCTGGTAACAATCTGGATGGTCTTTTCCCTCTTTTGTCCAGAGGACACAACGTCCATGATTTCCAAAAACAATTTGAAATGTAGACTCATCAGACCACAGCATACTTTTCCACTTTGTGTCTGTCCATTTCAGATGAGGTCGGGCCCAGATTAGGTGGCAGTGTTTCTGGATGTTGTTGATGTATGGCTTTCACTTTGCATGGAAGAGTTTTAACTTGTAGATGTAGCGATGAACTGTGTTAACTGACAATGGTTTTCTGAAGTTTTCCTGAGCCCATACGGTAAGATTCTGTACACAATGATGTTGGTTTTTAATGCAGTGCCGCCTGAGGGATCAAAGGTCACGGGCTTTCAATGTTGGTTTTCGGCCTTGCTGCTTACGTGTCATTAAAAATAGATGGAATGGACATACAAAGGGTAAAAGAAATGAAATTTCTAGGAGTCATGATTGATGAAGATCTTACATGGAAGTCACACATAAATTACATAAAAGGAAAAATAGCGAAAGCCATTGCTGTTTTGCATAAAGTAAAATTTTCATTAAATAGTTATGGTTTATTAACATTGTACAATTCATTGATTGTCCCATATTTAACTTATTGTGTAGAAATCTGGGGATCAACATGTACAACTTATACACAACCATTATTTATTATGCAGAAAAGAGCTTTAAAAATGATTAGTAATAGTCGTTTTAGAGATCCATCTAATCCATTGTTCATTAAGTATAGGGTACTTAAAGTTCATAATTTAGTTGATTTGAAAATATTACAAACAATGTATCAAGCTAACAAAAATACCTTACCAATAAACATTCAAAATATGTTTGAAAAAAGAGTAAGTAGTTATAATTTGAAAGGAATAGAAGTCTTTAAAAAAACCAAGATTCAGAACCAAAGTAAAGGAACGGAGTATTGCAGTGAATGCTGTAAAATTATGGAACAACCTCAACAAAGAAAGCAAAGAATCAAGGTCGTTCAAATTATTTAAAAAACGTATTAAATTAGATGTATTAAGTAAGTATGAAACTATGAAATAAGTCAGTGGGCTATGACAAAGCCTAGGGTGTGATCTGTTAGAGATGTCTAGAATGTTTTAAGTTTAAAATGTAACCTGTTAGGGATGTAATCTTTTAAATAATGGTTAAAATTATGAAATAAGTCAGTGGTATGTGACAAGTCAAAAATGTAATCTGTTTAATAATGTTGAATAATGATACTTAAAATTGAAAGATTGTATTGTAAAAAGGGGCAGAAAATATAACACTTGTTCTTCTCTCTGCTTTTCATTCAAAGTCTTGTAAATTTCATTTCTGTTTTTCTGTCTTTTTCTTTTAAATGAATGAAATAAATAAAGAAAAAAAAAGTTCTCCAGATTCTCTGAATTTTCTGATTATATTATGGACTGTAGATTATGGAATCCCTAAATTCCTTGTAATTGAACATGTAAAAATTGTAAATGTAAGTGAACATATAAAAGAAACATTCTTCTTAAACTGTTGGACTATTTTTTCAAGCAGTTGTTCACAAAGTGGGGATCCTCGCCCCATCTTTGCTTGTGAATGGCTGAGACTTTTGGAGATGCTCCTTTTATACCCAATCATGAGTGTCCTCAGTTCCCAAACACTTACTGAGTGTTGTTAGAAGGAAAGGTGATGTAACACAGTGGTAAACATACCACTATCCCAACTTTTTTGAAACGTGTTGCAGACGGTCATTTCAAAATGAGCAAATATTTGCACAAAAACAATAAAGTTTATCAGTTTGAACATTAAATATCTTGTCTTTGTGGTGTATTCAATTCAATATAGGTTGAAGAGGATTTGTAAATCATTGTATTCTGTTTTTATTTACATTTTACACAACGTCCCAACTTCATTGGATTTGGGGTTGTATGCCAGGCCTGTATGTGGTGCAGTAGTGCTCCCACAAAAAAAAAAATGGAGAAGATGACATGGAGCATGGGCATAAAGCTTACACGCTGTATACAAACCATTACAGTGTAGCAGCAGAAACGAGAACTTGAAGTGGCACACTGAGTAAATAACGAAGTCATTTAATCAGACCCGTTGCGTCTTTTCAGTCAGATTCATTATCACAGCCTGACAAAAACTGCTATACACATAAGATGGCCTTGTTTTGGAAGAGAACTTTTGGAAATGCTTCAATTCCTTATCATGGTAAATGGTAAATGGACTGCATTTATATAGCGCTTTTCCATCTGCATCAGACGCTCAAAGTGCTTTACAATTATGCCTCTCATTCACCCCGATGTCAGGGTGCTGCCGTACAAGGCGCTCACTACACACTGGGAGCAATAGGGGATTAAAGGCCTTGCCCAAGGGCCATTTTCCAAGGGTGATTTTGCCCAAGGGTGATTTTCCAGTCAGGTGGGGATTTGAACCCATGATCTTCTGGACTCAAGCCCAACACCTTAACCACTAGACCATCACCTCCCCTCATCATCAAAAATGTTTGTAAATAAACGTAGGGTGGAGGTGATTTTAAAGAAGTTCCTCAGTATTTATTTTTCTTCTTTATTTTTGCTGCCGATGCTCATGGATGAGCTGGGAGTGTTCCACAACCAGGCCACAATTGGAGCCCAACAGATGAGCAGTCTGCTTCGGGTGCATTTTTAAGCCTGAGCTGGAGGATGCTGCCGCTTGTCCAGCCACCAAAAAGAATAAGTGACGGAAGTGACAGAGACCAGAGGATCCTCAGTTCAAAACCCAGCTAGCCCGGAAAATCACTAAGAGCCCTTCGGCAAGGTCCTTAATCCCCTAGTTGTGTAGTGAGCACTTTGCATGGCAGCATCCTGACATCGTTGTGTCAGTGTGTCTGTGTGAATGGGTGAATGTGAGGCATAATTGTAAAGCGCTTTGAGCTTCTGATGCAGATGGAAAAGCGCTATATAAATGCAGTTCATTTACAAGAAAAAATAACTTATTTTAAAAGCTGAAAGTCTTTTCTACAATTATGTTATTAGTGTCACAAATGTCCCCTTATTCATGCCAGCATTCACCACAACCATTCTTCATTTCTTCAACATTCTGCTCGCGATGAAAACAAATCCCAGTACTGATCCACCAAGACAAAAAAAGTATATTAAATTATCCTGTTAACAGCAACAATATATCATCCATTATGAGCGATCGACGCCAGTGCGCTCAATGTGAAAATTGATTAAAACAGTTTTTCTTGTCATTGCATAACATCTTGTAGCCGGCTAAGGTTAGAAAGATGGGGCAATGAAATCGTTGGTTCCCAAAGTTGTGTATTGTTTGTACACATGAAAAGTCAAAGCCAGCATTTTAGATTTATCCACTTTGATACCTGTTTTCAAAAATTTGCATTTTTTGGGCTCTGAAAATGACAGGTCTGTGTGGACAAAACACTGATATGATACAAAACTTTTGCAGATACAATTAAACCGATCTCTGTGTGGACATGCCCTAACACCCCTGTTACACCTTGATGATCTAGCCAGCATATGCCGACCGTATTAAAAACGCTGGTATATGCAGGTGTATGTGTAATAAGTTATGGGCAAGTTTTGTTTAAGTTAGGAGCACATTGAAGCATGATGATATACTGTATAATATAATACGGCAAGTACGTCAAAAAATTGGGGGGGGCAGCATACGCGTGCTCGATGACGTACTTGTCAATATTTACTTGCACAGCCAGCCAAACAAAAGGGTTCTGCCACTAGTGGAAATGCAAATCAAGCCAAACTTAACTGTTCCAACCAAAACTACTTGATTGAAACGGGCTGTCAGCAAACACTGGCTAAATCATCATGGTGTGACAGCTGCATAACTTATTCAATGTATCCAGCGAATTTGACGCATTTTTCACACATTGGCATACGCTGGCTAAATTGTCAAGGTGTGACAGGGCTCTAAGCCACCATGGTGCCAAAACACACAAAGGCCAGTGTGCATACCCAGCCCAATGTCACACTTGTTTGTTCGTGCTTCTGTCACAAAATGAGTCACATTTTTGTGATGCATTTTTTTTTATTTTACTATTTCTAGCCCTACCCATTCCCTTAACCTAATACTCTCTCTTCTCCTAACCCTAACCTCCACATACCCCCCGCACCCGCGTCACCCCACATTTCGTGATACCATCATGAAATGAATTTGTGCTCCCGTCACAAAAATGTGGTGCTTTTTGTGACGGCATCATGAACTAATATATTAATTTACTTTTTGTGATAACATCACGAAATGACATGAGATTTATACTCCTGTCCTTAACTATAGTCATGAACTTTGGGTCATGGCCAAAAGAACAAGGTCACAAGTGACAGAATTTTGATGCCTTCATCAGGTATCTGGTATTATATTCAGGGACAGCCTGATGGACACTCCCCCCGCCCCCCCCCCCCCCCCCCGTTTTCGTATGGGTGCCTTCTTAGTGTCTTGTGTTTGGGTGTGTGTACTGCCCTTGTGCCCCCATTTTGTGTGGGTGTTCCTCCCTCGTCCATCCTGTGTGTATCCCCAGTCAGTGTGTGTGTGAGAGAGAGAGCAAGAGAAAGTTCATTCATCAAGTGACTCATCCTTCATGATACCCTGCAGGATATTATTTACCAATTTTGCCGCAAACATCTGCAAGGAAGGTGGCTCATAGCTCTTGGAGCTCAAAGTGCTTGGCGGTGATACAGTAATTGCTAAAGACGTTGACAGCAAAAGGCAGCATACAGAGCCATTAAAGAGCTTTATTTATGCTCCAGAGCCAGCAGGCAGAAAGAGGAAGAAGGAGAGAAGGAGAGAAGGAGGGAGGGCAGAGTGCAGAACTCCAACAGCAGCTTTGAAGTCCAGCCGTCTCACCTCATCGCTGTCATCCAGGACCACGGCGATTGATAGACTGCCTCAGCAGTCACTCACACACAGCCTCCTCCCCCCATTAAAAAGTTAGCAATATAGTGAAGTTCAAGACTGAGGTTGAGAGATAATTGTGCTAAATGAACTAGGGGCAGCAGAAATCACAGATATGATGATAGACAACTGCAGCCGACATTATGAAGGCATTGATCATCAAACTGAAGAATAAGGTAGGACTGTGATGCTGGTATGCTGACCAAAAATGTCTGTACTTTGAATTTAAGTGGTTGTTTCTGAGATGAAAAGGATTCTGCATCACTTGACAGGCTTGGAGTGCCCCTTGGTGTTCAACAACTGGATATCTCTGGACTTTGTCTTGCTGGACCTTCAGTTAAAACTGTGGATTTAGTCTTGATTGCGTGAGTATTGAGGATCTGATTTTATAACCATGTGGTCAAGCCTCACCATGACTCAACAGAGAATGTTGTGTGCTTGTCAAATGAAGAAATTAATTGTGTTCATCTGGGGCGTATGGGTCTGTGTGAGAGTAACGTCAGTGTACTTATTTTGTTGTACCGTCACAAGGACCAGGCCAGAGTTTCTGTCCCTGACTATGTCTTGGGGTGCATGCGGAAATTGAAACTGGCATCCCAAAGTGATCTTTATAGTCCCGCCAAATGGCTTGATGACTTTCTTTTTTTTTTCAGTGTGTTTCTTCCCCCCCCATGCCTCCAAAGTTGTGTGGAGAAGTATTTTGAGTATGGTAGTGCTGGGGAGAAACCCTTGGCCTTTGACCCTTTTGCAGAATCTGCAGCATGCAAGCGTTAAGGCTGTTCCCTTAGTCCCACCCACCCCACTGCAAGTTAAACCTGGCAGGCAGAAAAAGAGATGGAGAACAATAGGCCCTGCTGTCTGCTGCTCTGAACAGTCTTTGTCAACATGTCGGTTCTAAATGTCCAAGTCCACTCTGTCAGTTTCCTGCCTGATTATTAACATGCAAAGACAGATCAAAACTATTGACCAGGGGTATTCAATTAAAATTCAAAGAGGTACTGTTTGAGAAAATATCATCATAATGCCTAACATGCATTATGATTCAGGGCCATATTTTGAAGTAGCCTCATAGTTGTATCAACATCTGTATGTAGTCAATAACTGATTGTCAAATAAAATAAAGCACAATTCAAGAGTATTTCAACAATTTTTTTTTATTATTATTAATTTTCACATTGAACTGCAGGGTACAGTAATAATAAAATAATAATGAAATACATGTTCTCTCCTCATTTTAAGTTAAGTTTGCATTTAAAAATTAAACAAATAGGTTTTGAAAATGGCATCTTAAAATAAAGTGTGTTAATTTTAGAAAAAGTAAATAAAATGGTGTAGTTTGAATTTCTTGTGTCATGATTGTGGTAGATTGTGTATTTTCTGTGCCCTATTTGGATTTAAGTGGGTATGATTGTGGAAAAGATTTGTGCTTTGTCTCGTAGTGATGCTTCACGTGGCCACTTTTACTTATAGCCAAAGTCTTGGCGTGTATGAGGTAAACTGGTGTTGAACTCCCTGTGGGAGGGATGAATGTATACAAGTCTGTCCATTCTGAATTAAAAGCTCTGTCTTTTGTTTTTCTCATTTTCTGTCTCTTTCCTCTTAGGACTTCTGTGTTTGTTTTCTCGCAGCCTGTGTACTACTCGCTGTGAAATGTTGTTCTGAATTAATTATTTGATTGGTTGAGTAGCGTCACGTGGAATGAGTTACCATGTGCGTGACTGATCTGTGCATTTCTTGTGAGAATCCATAGAGAAAAGCTGTGCAGATAAAATACAATTACTGTAAATGAAGGAACGTTGAGCAAATTAAAATAGAATTGCTCTGTGAAAATTTAATGATAGGTCTGGGTTCATATAGAATGGCATTCAGGTCCGAACTTGGACCGCAGTCCACCCATTATTGATGGCAGACTGTATGCATACTGGGCAAACCATCCGTGTCATCACCCATAGGATTTCTGAAAAGTGAGTTTGAAGCTCAAAATGTCACCTTCTTGGCAATGCCTGGTTCTGCCTCTCTCCTGGCCAACCCAAAAATGGAGCATAGGCAAGACTGGCATGACCTGAGCAGGACGAATGAAGCTGAGACACAGTCCCCATCTAGGAATTTTGCCACTACCAAACAAGCCACAGACGACTCAATCCAACTAATGGCGGGTTGAGTGTATTTTTTTTTTTTTTTTACACATTGGGCAGTGGTTTTCATAACACATGGCTTTGATGTGGTATTTAAAATTATGATCGGTATTATTATATTACCTCAGTAAATGTAGAGTAAGAGTGGAGATAACCTCAACATGCTCTTGATACCTGCAAATTAGTGCAAATCGTGCTAATAGATTAGATTGTTTACGAGTTTTTTTGTTTTTGTTTTACAAGCTTTTTTGTGAAGTATGTGTGTGTGTGTGTGTGTGTGTGTGTGTGTGCGTGTATGTGTGTGTGTGTGTGTGTGTGTGTGTGTGTGTGTGTGTGTGCTGAAAAAATTCATTCATTTATTCAAATTAGAATAGATTAGATTAGACAGAACTTTATTGATCACTTGGGAAGACTCCCTCAGGGAAATTGAGGTTCCCACAGCATTGTATGGCAGCACACAGGATAAGAAGCACACAGAGTATCAAAAGTGAAAGTAAAATAGAAAAACAGTTATATAGTGTTATATACCTATATACCCTATAATATAGGGTTGCCTGAACATCCAGACACCTTGGTCGTGGTGCTCACTGATTTAGTGAATCCGGTATAATTAATCACACACTTGTCAATCAAATAAATGCCTTTATCAGGCCGATTCTGATCGAGACATCTCTAGATTTAATCATAATATCAGACCACTCGAAGTGCAATTTAGCGCTTCTCCAGACGGACAGTGGATACAAAGCATTAATGTGCCACCAGAGAGTTTCCAGCTGTGTCGGACAAGTAGGCAACAATGAATAATAAGACACTAGTCAACATTTAAAATACATAGCTCACCCTTGCCCTTGCAAACCAAAAACAGACACCAGAATACAAACATTCTGTCAGGGCAGACGGGAGCCCGGCACCCGGGGAGGGTGGACCCACAATACAAACTCCCAGACCAGGCTTTGGAGTACAAGTAGTTGTGTTTATTTCAGGCTGAGGTTCGGTACACAGGTTGTCATGCAGCGGAGCAAAGGTCCAGACAGGGTAAGGCAGAAACGCAGTCATATCCAGGCAGGGGTCAGAGGCACAAGCAAACACTGACATCAGGGCTGAGGCAAAAGGCGTGGTCGAGAAACACGGAGCAAGGCACTGGTACATGGTAGACAAATCAGGACTGAATACAGGAAGGCTGGAATGTGTGCTAAGAGCAACGATAAACTGGCAAATGTGGGTTGGCCGGAAGGAGATTAAATAGGCAGGTGTTAACAAGGTGCACGTGAGGAGAAGGATCTAGAAAGGGGGCATGGCTAGTGGACAAAGAGTAGGGATGGAGCAAGATAGTGAGGAAGGGAGTGCACAAAGTGGAGTGATGTAATAGACAAAGACACGTGAGCTGGTGCAAAAGCGGTAGTAAATGAAAACACAAAGCAGACTGGGTCAAAGTGTGAGAGGGGGGCACAGAGCTGGTGAAGTGATGTGACAATACAAACAGAGATGCGAGAGGGATGAAGACATAACAGCCGGTGCAGGGCATGGAGTGAAACAGGGAACCATGAACCAAACTAAACAGAAGACAGAAGAAAATATAACACTGAACTGGAACATGACAAACTGATCAGGGAAAAATAAGGACGTAAACACAAAGACAAAACTAAACTGGAACTGACAAATGACTGAAGAATACAAAAAGAAAACTGGATGACAAAATCAACAAGCAAAGACTACATAATAAACCGAAAGTAAAATCTGATATTAAAGAACAACAGAAATGAGAACAGCAAAAATTAACAGATCAATCAATCAATCAATCAATTCTTTTATATAGCGCCAAATCACAACAAACAGTTGCCCCAAGGCGCTTCATATTGTAAGGCAAGGCCATACAATAATTATGTAAAACCCCAACGGTCAAAACGACCCCCTGTGAGCAAGCACTTGGCTACAGTGGGAAGGAAAAACTCCCTTTTAACAGGAAGAAACCTCCAGCAGAACCAGGCCCAGGGAGGGGCAGTCCTCTGCTGGGACTGGTTGGGGCTGAGGGAGAGAACCAGGAAAAAGACATGCTGTGGAGGGGAGCAGAGATCGATCACTAATGATTAAATGCAGAGTGGTGCATACAGAGCAAAAAGAGAAAGAAACAGTGCATCATGGGAACCCCCCAGCAGTCTACGTCTATAGCAGCATAACTAAGGGATGGTTCAGGGTCACCTGATCCAGCCCTAACTATAAGCTTTAGCAAAAAGGAAAGTTTTAAGCCTAATCTTAAAAGTAGAGAGGGTGTCTGTCTCCCTGATCTGAATTGGGAGCTGGTTCCACAGGAGAGGAGCCTGAAAGCTGAAGGCTCTGCCTCCCATTCTACTCTTACAAACCCTAGGAACTACAAGTAAGCCTGCAGTCTGAGAGCGAAGCGCTCTATTGGGGTGATATGGTACTACGAGGTCCCTAAGATAAGATGGGACCTGATTATTCAAAACCTTATAAGTAAGAAGAAGAATTTTAAATTCTATTCTAGAATTAACAGGAAGCCAATGAAGAGAGGCCAATATGGGTGAGATATGCTCTCTCCTTCTAGTCCCCGTCAGTACTCTAGCTGCAGAATTTTGAATTAACTGAAGGCTTTTTAGGGAACTTTTAGGACAACCTGATAATAATGAATTACAATAGTCCAGCCTAGAGGAAATAAATGCATGAATTAGTTTTTCAGCATCACTCTGAGACAAGACCTTTCTGATTTTAGAGATATTGCGTAAATGCAAAAAAGCAGTCCTACATATTTGTTTAATATGCGCTTTGAATGACATATCCTGATCAAAAATGACTCCAAGATTTCTCACAGTATTACTAGAGGTCAGGGTAATGCCATCCAGAGTAAGGATCTGGTTAGACACCATGTTTCTAAGATTTGTGGGGCCAAGTACAATAACTTCAGTTTTATCTGAGTTTAAAAGCAGGAAATTAGAGGTCATCCATGTCTTTATGTCTGTAAGACAATCCTGCAGTTTAGCTAATTGGTGTGTGTCCTCTGGCTTCATGGATAGATAAAGCTGGGTATCATCTGCGTAACAATGAAAATTTAAGCAATACCGTCTAATAATACTGCCTAAGGGAAGCATGTATAAAGTGAATAAAATTGGTCCTAGCACAGAACCTTGTGGAACTCCATAATTAACTTTAGTCTGTGAAGAAGATTCCCCATTTACATGAACAAATTGTAATCTATTAGACAAATATGATTCAAACCACCGCAGCGCAGTGCCTTTAATACCTATGGCATGCTCTAATCTCTGTAATAAAATTTTATGGTCAACAGTATCAAAAGCAGCACTGAGGTCCAACAGAACAAGCACAGAGACGAGTCCACTGTCCGAGGCCATAAGAAGATCATTTGTAACCTTCACTAATGCTGTTTCTGTACTATGATGAATTCTAAAACCTGACTGAAACTCTTCAAATAGACCATTCCTCTGCAGATGATCAGTTAGCTGTTTTACAACTACCCTTTCAAGAATTTTTGAGAGAAAAGGAAGGTTGGAGATTGGCCTATAATTAGCTAAGATAGCTGGGTCAAGTGATGGCTTTTTAAGTAATGGTTTAATTACTGCCACCTTAAAAGCCTGTGGTACATAGTCAACTAACAAAGATAGATTGATCATATTTAAGATCGAAGCATTAAATAATGGTAGGGCTTCCTTGAGCAGCCTGGTAGGAATGGGGTCTAATAAACATGTTGATGGTTTGGATGAAGTAACTAATGAAAATAACTCAGACAGAACAATCGGAGAGAAAGAGTCTAACCAAATACCGGCATCACTGAAAGCAGCCAAAGATAACGATACGTCTTTGGGATGGTTATGAGTAATTTTTTCTCTAATAGTTAAAATTTTGTTAGCAAAGAAAGTCATGAAGTCATTACTAGTTAAAGTTAATGGAATACTCAGCTCAATAGAGCTCTGACTCTTTGTCAGCCTGGCTACAGTGCTGAAAAGAAACCTGGGGTTGTTCTTATTTTCTTCAATTAGTGATGAGTAGAAAGATGTCCTAGCTTTACGGAGGGCTTTTTTATAGAGCAACAGACTCTTTTTCCAGGCTAAGTGAAGATCTTCTAAATTAGTGAGACGCCATTTCCTCTCCAACTTATGGGTTATCTGCTTTAAGCTGCGAGTTTGTGAGTTATACCACGGAGTCAGGCACTTCTGATTTAAAGCTCTCTTTTTCAGAGGAGCTACAGCATCCAAAGTTGTCTTCAATGAGGATGTAAAACTATTGACAAGATACTCTATCTCCCTTACAGAGTTTAGGTAGCTACTCTGCACTGTGTTGGTATATGGCATTAGAGAACATAAAGAAGGAATCATATCCTTAAACCTAGTTACAGCGCTTTCTGAAAGACTTCTAGTGTAATGAAACTTATTCCCCACTGCTGGGTAGTCCATCAGAGTAAATGTAAATGTTATTAAGAAATGATCAGACAGAAGGGAGTTTTCAGGGAATACTGTTAAGTCTTCTATTTCCATACCATAAGTCAGAACAAGATCTAAGATATGATTAAAGTGGTGGGTGGACTCATTTACTTTTTGAGCAAAGCCAATAGAGTCTAATAATAGATTAAATGCAGTGTTGAGGCTGTCATTCTCAGCATCTGTGTGGATGTTAAAATCGCCCACTATAATTATCTTATCTGAGCTAAGCACTAAGTCAGACAAAAGGTCTGAAAATTCACAGAGAAACTCACAGTAACGACCAGGTGGACGATAGATAATAACAAATAAAACTGGTTTTTGGGACTTCCAATTTGGATGGACAAGACTAAGAGACAAGCTTTCAAATGAATTAAAGCTCTGTCTGGGTTTTTGATTAATTAATAAGCTGGAATGGAAGATTGCTGCTAATCCTCCTCCTCGGCCCGTGCTACGAGCATTCTGACAGTTAGTGTGACTCGGGGGTGTTGACTCATTTAAACTAACATATTCATCCTGCTGTAACCAGGTTTCTGTTAGGCAGAATAAATCAATATGTTGATCAATTATTATATCATTTACCAACAGGGACTTAGAAGAGAGAGACCTAATGTTTAATAGACCACATTTAACTGTTTTAGTCTGTGGTGCAGTTGAAGGTGCTATATTATTTTTTCTTTTTGAATTTTTATGCTTAAATAGATTTTTGCTGGTTGTTGGTGGTCTGGGAGCAGGCACCGTCTCTACGGGGATGGGGTAATGAGGGGATGGCAGGGGGAGAGAAGCTGCAGAGAGGTGTGTAAGACTACAACTCTGCTTCCTGGTCCCAACCCTGGATAGTCACGGTTTGGAGGATTTCAGAAAATTGGCCAGATTTCTAGAAATGAGAGCTGCTCCATCCAAAGTGGGATGGATGCCGTCTCTCCTAACAAGACCAAGTTTTCCCCAGAAGCTTTGCCAATTATCTATGAAGCCCACCTCATTTTTTGGACACCACTCAGACAGCCAGCAATTCAAGGAGAACAGGCGGCTAAACATGTCACTCCCGGTCCGATTGGGGAGGGGCCCAGAGAAAACTACAGAGTCCGACATTGTTTTTGCAAAGTTACACACCGATTTAATGTTAATTTTAGTGACCTCCGATTGGCGTAACCGGGTGTCATTACTGCCGACGTGAATTACAATCTTACCAAATTTACGCTTAGCCTTAGCCAGCAGTTTCAAATTTCCTTCAATGTCGCCTGCTCTGGCCCCCGGAAGACAATTGACTATGGTTGCTGGTGTCGCTAACTTCACATTTCTCAAAATAGAGTCGCCAATAACCAGAGTTTGATCCTCGGCGGGTGTGTCGTCGAGTGGGGAAAAATGGTTAGAAATGTGAACGGGTTGGCGGTGTACACGGGGCTTCTGTTTAGAACTACGCTTCCTCCTCACAGTCACCCAGTCAGCCTGCTTGGGATCTGCCAGGGGGGAACTAACGGTGGCTAAGCTACCTTGGTCCGCACCGACTACAGGGGCCTGGCTAGCTGTAGAATTTTCCACGGTGCGGAGCCGAGTCTCCAATTCGCCCAGCCTGGCCTCCAAAGCTACGAATAAGCTACACTTATTACAAGTACCATTACTGCTAAAGGAGGCCGAGGAATAACTAAACATTTCACACCCAGAGCAGAAAAGTGTGGGAGAGACAGGAGAAGCCGCCATGCTAAATCGGCTAAGAGCTAGTAGCTACGCTAACCTAGCAGATTCCTAAAAACACGCAAAGTGAATAATTTAGAGGTGATTCAGCAGAAGGAGTGCTTTAGTTAAGGCACGTAAAGATTACACTGGGAAACAAATCGTAATCTAGATAACTAGATCAATCTAACTGCGCAGATTAAACAGCTAACAGATACAGAAAAACACCGCTGTGCTCCGGAACAGGAAGTGATACAATACCGCAGTGAGAGCCAACCACCAGATGACAACTGAATGATAAACAATGAAAACACAATCTGGCAGAACTAGAAAGGAACTGGACAATGGCTAAAGAATGAAAAGTAACAAAGAAACAAAGTGACAAAACAAAATAGAACAGAGAATAAACACATGATAAATACCTCATAAAACAGAACTGGGGCAGAAGGTGGGTCAAAGAAAGGGGAAAAAATTAAACCATAACCCCTATCAGGGCCGAGCATGACACATTCATGTTTGCGTACCACTACATCCACAACATTAACCCAGTGACTACATAAATATTGTGGCCAGCACTCACCTCCTTGCCACTGCAGTAGAGCCCTGTAAATTTTTAACATGAAGATTGTATGTCCACTTTCAGTGTACAAAGTGTTTCCACAATGAATCCATTTGTTGCCAACATTTTCAGTATGACATGCATGTGTCGCACAAGAAATTGTGGGTATGTCACATCAGTGTAGGCCAAATAATACAAATTAAATAAAACTAAAATTCATTTGAACAGAAATACCACAGCACCAACTTTTTGGATGGTCCAGTGGTATAACTAACCACATAGTAAGCCAATATTACATCAGATATCTATAAGAAAATTCTCATAAAGAACAAACACAACCAATTCCACAGCAGCTGTCTGCCATGTGCTACCAGAGGCTGCTGCTCGCAGCCTCCACCACACTAACTGTCACTCAAAGCGACTGCCCCTAATGATTCATAACTTTATGAGTTATGAATCAAGGGGGAAACTAGCTATATACATGTATTCAAACTGTCTTTTTCTTTTTAACCAGGCTGTAAATACGTTTATTTCTGCTGTGAAGTTGAAGATTTTAACAAGGGTTTCTTTTCTGGATTGACTTGCTCTTTAAACCAGCCTCAAGTGGCCATTCAAGGAACTGTCAGATTTGCCACTTCCACACACTTCATTCTTCAGCACCAAAAGCTGTTGCTTACCCATACAGTTACCTGGCTGCGGTGCTATCTCACTAACAGTCCTATCTTACTAACAGTCCTATCTTACTAACAGTCCTATCTCACTAACAGACAACATTTCATCAGCATCAATAACTGCACCTCCTCCATGGCCCCTTTGTCCCAAGAGGTTCCCCAGGGCTCGGTGTTGGGTCCTCTCGTTTTTATCCTTTACATCCTTCCCCTCGGTAAAATCATACGTCAGCATGGTCTTCATTTTCACTGTTACGCTGACAATGTCCAGCTCTACAAAATTGATTGATTGATTGATTTCCACCAAATCCATCATCACTTCAACTCACTCCACTCTCATTAACTGCCTCACTGAGCTCAAGTCTTGGATGCAAATTAACTTTCTCAGTTCTCTCACCCACACCATCCACACTTTCTGCCTTAACACTGATAACTCCACCCTGTCTCCCTCCCCTCACATCCCCAACCTTGGAGTCATCTTTGATACAACCTGTCTTTTGAACATCACATCAATCACACCAGAGCTGCTTTTTTTCATCTCAAGAACATTGCATGTCTCCATCGTCACTCTCCTTTCCTGCTGCAGAAACCCTGATCCACGCCTTTATTGCATCCAGGTTAGACTACTGTAACAGCATCTTCTATGGTACATCTTCAAAACTCCTCAATAAACTCCAGTACATTCAAAACTCAGCTGCTCGTCTGCTCACCTACACCTGTTCCTGTGAACACATCACCCCTATTCTTAAGACCATTCAGTGACTTCCTGTCCCACAGTGGATGCATTTCAAAATCCTTCTCACATACAAAGCCCTCCATAATCAGGCTCCTTCCTATCTTACTAGCATCTTTCACTACCAATCGCCTTCCCGTTGCCTTCGCTCCTCTGATGCCAACCTCCTGTCAGTGCCACTCAGGACCAAGCACCGAACTTGGGGGGACAGAGCCTTTTCCATTGCTGCTCCCTTCCTCTGGAACTCTCTCCCCCAACAGATTTGTGACTGTACCAATCTGTCCACCTTCAAAACTCAAGTTAAAACCCATCTTTTTAGATCTGCTTTTAATCTGTGACTTTTATTTATTTTGCTTTGTTCTTAAACCTGTAAAGTGTCTTTGAGCATTGTTACAAGCGCTATACAAATGAAATGTATTATTATTATTATTATTATTGATCAAAATTCTGCTTCAACAAAGCTCAGTACTCATGACTTCACCAGATGATTTATTTATTTTACCATGTGTCTGTCCGCTGTCCTCACCTGTACACGAGCCTCTGTCAGGTCCGTCCTCAGCGCCAGTTGCTCACGGGCATAAACATCTGGATAGTGTGTCTTCTGGAAAACCTTCTCCAGTTCCTCCAACTGGTAGCTGGTGAAGGTTGTGCGATTGCGTCTTTTCTTGCCTTTGTTGCTCTCTGCCTCACTTTTGTCCAGAGGGCTGGAAAGGTCAGAGCCTGGACGATCGGTTGGACCCTTTACTCCGGGATCCTTTAGGTTCAGGTATGTGCCTTCCATCCCAGGAGGGTCGACATTCTGGGACATCTCAGTCTCTGTCAGGCCACTGCTGTCTTTTACTGTATGTTGAAAAACAGCGAAATAGCAAAGGTTTAAAAAATTATGTATATTATTGGTCCTTTTTAATATTGTCTTTCAACATGTTTATTTTTAATCTGGCAGTAAGTGATTGTGGTTTATCAGTCTGATTGTCCAAAAGCATCAATTCAGTTGGACTTGAGTGATTAACCTTCTCGGTAAACACAGTGATGCTATGAAAGCACAATTTTGTCCAACCCCAGGACCACCTGAAATGTGAAATGGACTGTGATGTTGTATTAAGCAGCTTCATTAGTGTGTCATATCATACAGTGTATCAAAGTGAACGCAACTTTGTAAAAATGTGCTCATTAAATTAGAAAAGAACTGACATAGTTAGACAGAGGAAATGAAACATCTTAGCTAGATTTCCCTGGACAGCACATTAGAAGCAGTGCCACTATCAAACTATTTCCCAGAAGGCTTGGGAACAACTCGGGATCCCCCACAAAGATGTACAGGACTTAGCCGGGGATAGAGAAGTGTGGGTATGTTGCCACTGTGACCTGGACCTGGATAAGCAGTGAATGAATGAATAAATGAATTTTTATCTTGTCTGCAGACACTTTTTTATGTTCTGAACTGGAATCTGAAGTCTGGTGCATCTGCTGTAGTGATGGCAAAGCAAACAGCACTGCACAGTACTGATTGTGTTGCCATCATCAAACTAGATGGTCAGTGCACATTGATGCACACTGTATTAGATGCACAGATGAAGCGTATAAACTGTAATGTGAGCTTACAACTGTGTGCAGAATTGAGGTTAATATGCAACTAAGCTACTAGTAATGAGCATTTCGATAGAAAGAAGTAGCAGCTCAACTCTGAGTCCCTCCCGGATATCTAATTTGGAGGAATCTCATTCCCAAAAGGTCATGACCATTGGTGAGGACATGGAGCATAAATTAACGGGTAAATAGAGAGTCTGGCATTAGGTGCAACTCATTTTTCAGCACAGTGGTCTGCCACAGTTTCTGTAGACCATCAAATGCAGCCCCAATCAGTCTATCAATACAACTTATCCCCAGTTGTGAACAAGATCCCAAGATGCTTGAACTCAACCACTTGGGTCAACAACTCTCACGTGACCCAGAGGAGACAATCCAACCTTTTCCAACAGAAGACCATGATCTCAGATGTGGAGGTGCTGATAATTTGAAGGCACTAATGAGCAGTCACTTCACACTCAACTTCAAACCTGCCCAGTGCACACTGGAGGCCACAGTTGGATGAAGCCAACAAAACCACATCATCTGCAAAAAGCAGAGATGTAATTCTGACATCACCAAACTGGACACCCTCCAGTCCCTGACTATGCCTTGAAATGCTTGCTGTCTGTTAAACAGAGGAAATGATGACACATTAATGACACCCACCGGGAACATGTCTGATGTAATGCCGACAATGCAGGCATTCTTTATTCAATTTCGGAAATATGTGATGTCTATTTGTGATGCTGTGTTGTGATGAGTGTAGGAGGATAGCGCTGAAGGCCAGGGTGTAAAATGCACAGCCCACCACTGATATAGATACATTATTATACTCACCGTGATAGAGTATAATGAGGTATTGCTTTTGGTCCTGTGTGTCTGTTTCTTAGTGAACAACGTAACTCAGGGTTTTCATCCCATTTGGTCCAAGCTTGTTGGAATGACTGGAGGTCAGCCAATGTCAAAGTGATGTAATTTTGAGGAAAAACTGGATAAAAGTTGAGGCCATAAGCCAATGTCAAATTTTGGTCCAATGCTCATACATATACACTGCGCAGATATTTAGAACAGTATTCTGGGAAATTAAAGTTGGTCCTGTAGTTGCTGTTAAACACAAATATGAAGTCATTTATCTCCTTTATATTGGTGACATGACCTCTGACTGTGGGAGATCTTAATACGAGTATGTGTAATAATAATAATAATAATTAATACGAGTATGTATGACACACTCAAGATTATAACTAACAATTTGTTTATATAATATAAACTAAATGTGTTGGAAGGGTTGTGTGTTAGTCACACAGAATCGATCAAATGCCCAAGGCAAAACAGCACCACATATAATGACTGCATTGAATCACAAAGAAATATTTTTCTATGACTGTCTCAAACATTTAAGGCGCATGTGTTGCACTCTCTGACTGTCCCTTTTTCCTGAAATTAGTTGACTTCACTTGAAAATTGAGTGCCTTGAACTGGTTAAGCTTCTCAAAAAGTGGAATTTAACAGATTAAGTTGCATTAATCATTGGCATCCGTTGGTCACGAGTGGATCTACGCACTGAGAGTCACGATTGGTTGGCACTGGAGCAGCGCCCATTGTGGCTATGCAAGCGATTGCAGGAATGACAGTCCCTGCTGCAGTGGCTGTACTTAAATGTGGTGTCTGTGGTTGAATCTCATTGGCTGCTTTTGCAGTTTGCTCTTTGTTCCTCTGCCACAGGGTGTAGTTTCTTTTCCCACCATGTGTAGACTGTGATTCCTTCCCATTGTCGCCAAGTGCTTGCTCACAGGGGGTCGTTTTGACCGTTGGGGTTTTTACGTAATTATTGTATGGCCTTGCCTTACAATATAAAGCGCCTTGGGGCAACTGTTTGTTGTGATTTGGCGCTATATAAATAAAATTGATTGATTGATTGATTGATTCAGCGCCTGTCTCCTGCAGGAGCAATCTTGGGCAAGGTCTTCCCATCCATTGATGTCCATGCCGAGGGTCTTTAGGTCTCTTTTGCAGACATCCTTGAACTGAAGTTGAGGATGGTCCGGGCTCTCTTGCCTGCTGCAAGCTCACCATACAGCAGGTCCTTGGGAATCCTGCCATCTTGCATCCTGGGGACATGTCCTAGCCATCAAAGGTCATGTTGACATAACATAGTGAAAATGCTGGGTGTGGCAGCACACTTGAGTACTTCATTTTGTTAGAAGATTCATCCATTTGATGCCCAGAATTTGCATCAGGTTGTGCATGTGAAAGGTATTGAGCCTCCTCAAGTACAGAGTCCATGACTCACTGCCATATAAGAGGACACTGAGGACGCAGGCTTTGAAGACAGTCGTTTTGAGCTTTAAGGTCAGTTTGGTATTGTTTCAGACCCACTTTAAGAGTTGTATTAACATCTGGAAAGTATTGAAAGCGCTTCACTTTTTCCACATTTTATGTTACAGCTGTATTTAAAAATGTATGAAATTAAATTTTTTTTCCCTCAAAATTCTACACACAATACCCCATAATGACAATGTGGAAGGTTTCTTATATTTTTGCAAATTTATTTTGAAAAAACAAAAAAAAAAAAAACAAACAAACAAAAAACTAAAAAAACAAAATCACATGTACAATACTCAAAATTGAGCTCAGGTGTATCCTGTTTCCAATGATCATCCTTGAAATGTTTGTACAGCTTAATTGAAGTCCACCTGAGGTAAATTCAGTTGACTGGTCATGATTTGGAAAGGCACTCACCTGTCTACATGTAAGGTCCCACAGTTGACAGTGCATGTCAGAGCACAAACCAAGCATGAAGTCAAAGGAATTGTCTGTAGACCTCCAAGACAGGATTGTCTCGAGGCAGAAATCTTGGAAAGGGAACAGAAAGATTTCTGCTGCATTGAAGGTCCTATTGAGCACAGTGGCCTCCATCATCAGTAAATGGAAGAAGTTCAGATCCACGAGGACTCTTCCTAAAGCTGGCCGTGTTGTGAGCCTTAGTTAGGGAGGTGATCAAGAACCCAGCGGTCACTCTGTCAGAGCTCCAGCATTCCTCTGTGGAGAGAGGAGAACCTTCCAGAAGAACAACCATCTCTGTAGCAATCCAACAATCAGGCCTGTATGGTAGAGTGGCCAGACGGAAGTCACTCCTTAGTAATGCACATGGCAGCACACCAGGAGTTTGTCAAAAGACACCTGAAGGACTCTTAGACCATGAGAAACAAAATTCTCTGGTCTGATGAGACAAAGACTGAACTCTTTGGTGTGAATGCCAGTCGTTATGTTTGGAGGAATCCAGGCAGCATCCCTACAGTGAAGCATGGTGGTGGCAGCATCATGCTGTGGGGATGTTTTTCTAGTGGCAGGAACTGGGAGACTAGTCAGGATTGAGGGAAAGATGAATGCAGCAATGTACAGCGACATCCTGGATGAAAACCCCTTGACCTCAGACTGGAGTGACGGTTCATCATTCAGGAAGACAGTGACCCTAAGTACACAGCCAAGATATCAAAGGAGTGGCTTCAGGACAATAGAACAGAATAGAATAGAAACTTTATTGTCATTGCACATATATACATACATACAATGAAACTTGTCTTCTGCATTTAACCCATCCCAATTACAGTTAGACACAATCCAACCACTAGAAGCAGTGGGCAGCCACCGTCCAGCGCCCGGGGACCAACTCCAGATGTAGACTTTGCCTTGGTCAGGGGCAGCGAAAGGAGCAGACCCTAAATAAGCATGTTGTTGATTGTGGGAGGAAACTGGAGTGCCCAGAGGAAACCCACACAGACACAGGGAGAACATGCACACAGAAAGGCCGGGAATTGATCCCACGACCTTCTTGCTGTGAGGTACCAGTGCTAACCACTAAACCACCGTGTTGCAACTCTGTTAATATCCTTGAGTGGCCCAGCCAGTGCCCAGACCTGTAAAGAGGAATAGGGGAAACTGCCTAGGTGCACCAAGCTTGTGGCATCATAGTCAAGAAGACTTGAGGCTGTAATTGCTGCCAAAAGTGCATCAACAAAGTAAAGCTCCTTGAGGTAACTTTGTTGTGATTTGGCGCTATATAAATGAAAATGAAATAAATAAAATAAACAAATAAAAGGTATTGAGCAAAGGGTGTGAATACTTATTTATGTGTGATTTATTTATTTTTTTTTTGTTTTTAATTTTTGATCAAATTGAAAAAAAATTCTACAAAACTTTTTCATGTTGTCATTATGGGGTGTTGTGAGTAGAATTTTGAGGGGAAACATGAATTTACTCTATTTTGTAATAAGGCATAACAAAATATAGAAAAAGCGAAGCACTCTGAATACTTTATGAATGCAATGTAATAACCTGACCGGTTTAGTTTCATCAAGTGTAACATCTTAAGTAGCCTAAGGCTATGGGATTTAACAGATTTTTAATGACGTCGACTTTTTTCCTTGTTTTTTTCACTTGCTCATTGAACCCCCAAAAAATATCAAATTTCACAAAAATTAAAAGTGATGATGATGTTTAAGGTCACAGGAGTATTTCTACCATGTGGTTTTGCTTCCATAATTAATAGCCTAAATGCATCTCACTAACTATGCATTTCCTATATTTTTCTCAAACAAGGAATTATGTCAACTGTGAACAATTCACACCTAAATTATAAGGACCCTAATTCTGGCTATTACTCTAAAAACTGCAAATTGTGAACAGGCGAAAGACAAACAACTCTAAAATTCTAAACCTTTGTGGACCAGCACTTCCTCCAAGCTGCGTGTTACTGTTGGTGAAAGTGAGCGTTAAAACCACGGCACCTCACATTCATGTCACCGCGAGTGTGTCTGCTCACCATCACATTACCACGTCCACACTAACTGACATTTTAAGCTGCAAAAAAAGGCCTTCCCTGTGCGCAGCAAGTCGAAACGCCATGGAGCTGAAATGTCCTTTTCAGTTTGAAAGCTATGTCATTCCACATCGGTGCAACCTGGGACACGACCCTCGTAGCGACACGACCCTCGTAGCGACACGACCCTCGTAGCGACACGACCCTCGTAGCGACACGACCTTCGTAGCGACACGACCCTCGTAGCGCCGTGCCGTGAGCCGTGTACAGCTCACGCAGCCCTGTTCGATCGCACCACCTGAAATCCAATCCCCACAGGAACTCCTCCATCTCGAGCTGCGTCGGGTGGGCCTCGTGCATTGGGGTCGACCTATGTGACCCCGCAGCCTCTCCTCGCAGATGTAAACAACATTGTGTTTGTCACCTTCAATTTTGAGAGGCTCCACTTTGTAACAAACCTCCCTCTGTTCCTGTCACTGCACACAAGCTTTTTTCTTTTTTGTTTCCTTTTAGAAGATGAAGAAAGCTGTCTCTTCTCTTTCAATAAAGAAACAGCTGCATGAATAAATAAGCTGAGGAGCTCTGGTTGTAGGCCAGGGAGAAGAACGGTGCACTCTGTCAGCTCCTCTGTTTGCCTTTCCCGTGCACAAGCATGAGGCGCACGCCTGCGTCTAACTGTATTGGTTTGAAACCAGCATATAATGGTCTGCACATAAAACTCTTGAGTCTTGTGCAAGACTACAAGGTTTAGTCCAGCAAGAGAGAGAGAGAGAAAGAACTTCCCCGTGAGTTATGTGTTTATGTGTGTATTTTCCTTTGTCAGTTTGCATTTTTCTTATGAGTAATGGCCTCCTGTCACCTTCTGAGTCCTTGCACATCTGGGGAACCACAGTTGACACCTTGTGGCACCGATGACTCTGTGAGCCACCTTTTTTAGTGGGTAGTGAGTTAACTAAATAGTTTTGGAGTGATGCAGCTAGGCGGTGGCCGTCTCAAACATGCATCGTTGTTTTTATGGATTAGTACGCCTTTGGCTACAGCCGTGTCCCACAGTGAGATGTCAATAGTCAACCCTATATGCACCGGCAGGCCTCCCCTGCTCTTTGACTCCAACTTCTTCCTGCTCCTAATGGCTGAGGCGGCTGAGTTCATGACCTGGTATCACGCCGGCCCACCTGACTCTCTCTGCGTTCACAGACATACTCTGACATCACCAGGCTCAGCTCTGGACTCCTATTTAAAAGTTTAATATTTTCATTCCTCCCTGAGGCAGGAGCATGTTTGCCATGTTAAGAAGGGAGGTCAGCTCCAGGTTCTTGCTTGGCATTTGCATTTGAGAGAGAAAATTCAGTTTGCCCTTGAGCAAGTATTTCCTGATTATACATACAAATGGTACAGCTGGGCTATAAATATGTATTATAAAGTAAAGCACCAGTGGCATATACAATACATCTGGAAATTATTCATAGCGCTTCACTTTGTCTGTATTTTAAGTTACAGCCTTATTCCAAAATGGAGTAAATTAATTTTTTTCCTCTCAAAATTCTACTCACAACACCCCATAATGACAACATGAAAAAAGTTTTTTTGAAATCTTTGCAGATTTAATGGTCTGCACATAAAGAAAACCAGACATCCTCAGCTTATTTATTCATGCAGCTGTTTGCTTATTGAAAGAGAAGGGACAGCTTTCTTCATCTCTAAATGTGTACATAAGTATTCACACCATTTGTTCAATACTTTGTTGATGCACCTTTGGCAGCAATTACAGTATCAGGCCTTCTTGAATATGATGCCACAAGCTTGGTGCACCTATGTTTGGGTAGTTTTGCCCATTCCTCTTTGCAGCACCTCTCAAGCTCCATCAGGTTGGATGGGGATCATCGGTGCACAGCCATTTTCAGATCTCTCCAGAGATGTTCAATCAGATTCAGGTCAGGGCTCTAGATGGGCCACTCGAGGACATTCACAGAGTTCAATTTATTATTATTATTAATTTATATAGCGCCAACTCATGACAAAGTCGCCCCAAGGTGCTTCACATAATTCACAACAACACAAATTAATCTAAAATCAAAATTAAAAGCAATAAAAGCACAGTAAAAAGATAAAACACAGTAGAATAAAAAGAAATTACAAAGCAAACACAAACAGATTAAAACATTAATGATAAGACAGTCTAAAAAAGTGGGTCTTCAGTCTTGATTTAAAAGTGTCCACCGTGTCAGACTGCCGAATAACAGCAGGTAGATCATTCCAAAGAGCTGGACCACGGTAGGAGAAGGCTCTATACCCCACAGACTTTTTGTTCATCCTCAGAACACACAGAAGCCCTGCGCCCTGCGAACGCAAGGGCCTCGCAGGTACGTAGGGCTTAACCAAGTCCACCAGGTAGGAAGGTGCCAGTCCATGAACAATTTTATAAACCAACAATAAAACTTTAAAATCTGATCTGGCAGAAACCGGTAGCCAATGAAGGGATGCCAGAATGGGAGTAATGTGGTCAAACCTTCTACTTTGTGTCAAAAGTCTGGCAGCAGCATTCTGTACCAACTGAAGTCCTCGAATGCTAGACTGCGGCAGGCCAGAAAATAAAGCATTACAATAATCCAGTCTAGAAGAGATAAACGCATGAATCGGAGTCTCAGCATCAGCCATAGACAGGATGGGGCGAATCTTCGCTATATTTCTCAGGTGAAAGAAAGCAGTCCTCGCAATTTCCCTAATGTGGAGGTCAAAGGACAACGTAGGATCAAAAATTACCTGGTGGCTTCAGGACAGAGTTGTCCTGAAGCCAGTCCTTTAATATCTTGGCTGTGTGTTTAGAATCACTGTCCTGCTGAAAGATGAATGGGCACCCCAGTCTGAGGTCAAGAGCGCTCTGGAGCAGGTTTTCATCCAGGATGTCTCTGTACATTGCTGCATTCATCTTTCCCTCAATCCTGACTAGTCTCCCAGTTCCTGCAGCTGAAAAACATCCCCACAGCATAATTGCATTCATCTTTCCCTCAATCCTGACTAGTCTCCCAGTTCCTGCAGCTGAAAAACATCCCCACAGCATAATTGCATTCATCTTTCCCTCAATCCTGACTAGTCTCCCAGTTCCTGCAGCTGAAAAACATCCCCACAGCATAATGCTGCCACCACCATGCCTCATGAGACCAGAGAAATTTGTTTCTCATGGTCTGAGAGTCCTTCAGGTGCCTTTTGGCAATCTCCAGGTGGGATACCATGTGCCTTTTACTAAAAAAGTGTCTGTCTGCCCATTCTACCGTACAGGCCTGATTGACAGATTGCTGCAGAGATGGTTGTCCTTGTCAAAGGTTTTCCTCTCTCCACAGAGGAATGCTGGAGCTCTGACAGAGTGACCATTAGGTTCTTCATGGTTAGGATGATGGAGGCCACTGTGCTTATTAGGACTTTCAAAGCAGCAGAAATTTTTCTGTACCCTTCCCCAGATTTGTGCCTCAAGACAATCCTGTCATGGAGGTCTACAGACAATTCCTTTGACTTCATGCTTGGTTTGTGATCTGACATGCACCGTCAACTGTGGGACCTTAAAGTATGTTGTTAATTTACACATATGTACAATAGACAACAGAATTAATGAACAAAACAATTGTCTACAAAAGATCATAACAATGACCCTTTTGACGATACACAAAAGCAAATCTGAGAAAAATTAACAGACAGAAAAATGCGAAACCACAAAACTAAAAACAAATGACATATTCAAGAGAGAGGCTGCTCTCCAGTAGATCTGTTCTACTTCATTGTTACTGAATGTTGTTGTTGTTGTTGGTAATGACAATAATTTTTTTTGACACCTTGATCAAATGTCTGTGGGAACACCACTCCCACATTTCACAGTATCAAACATGTAGAGAAAATGTTATATGAGCTTTAAAATGGCCAGGGTGACTAATAATACAAAATATGAACTTGTTTCCATAAAATGATGCTTTTTCCACTATTTTAGCATGAGACTGGAAATGTCACCTTTTTCATTGACTGATCCTAAACACAGGCATTTTCATCCACAGGCCTAATCTGTCAGATATGATTAAACTTGGATTAGATATTTTGTTTGCATACACAGTGATCACTAGACCATACACCTCCAGCTGTGTTGCTGAGAAATACTTCATGTATTATGTGAGTTTCTGTAAAAGTGCTATACAAATTATTAAATCATTTTTCAAGATGATAATGCATCTTTCCATAGAGCAAAAACTGTGAAAACATTCCTTGCAAAAAGACACATAGGGTCAATGTCATGGCATAGGGTCAATGTCAACGAGCAGATGTGATTTGATGCAGGTGTTAGTTTTGGGGATGAAAATTTACAGGGTGATTCCATAATTTATTCCTCAGAATTGAGTGATTCCATATTTTTTTCCTTTGCTTGGTCTAAAAAAGTAACCGTTACTGACTGTCACAATCTTTTTTTTCTTGATTTCTTATAGTGTTTCTTAAAGCCAGAAAGTTGCCATTTGAAATGACTTTAGTTTTGTGTCATGTCTGTGATCTGCTTTTTTTCTACAAAATTAAACAACTGAATGAACATCATCCGAGGCCAGTGATTCCATAATTTTTGCCAGGGGTTGTAGACATGTATCCTGTATGGACTCTGAGGCCCACTGATGCCAGCGCTTGTCCCCGGATTCTGCCGCCTGAACTGGATTCAAGTCTAGAACTTCCCATGGACAGGACACCTGTCCAACACAGGTTACTTCCTGAGGCGGGAGCCATTTACACCTGGGTGGACTGAGACACTGCATATTAAGTGTCTCATCCAAGAACACAGACAGGTAGCGTGAGTGGGGTTCAAACTCAGATCTACATATTGGTAGGCCAGCTCCTTATCCACTAAGCTACTTGCTCTACATGTATGTGGTGTGGTATATTAAATAAGCAAAGCAATCTTTCTTTTTTGATTGATCTGGTATGTCAACCTTATTTTAAATGGTTTATTGTCATTTTATACCATGTTAATTTGTAGACTTACAAGATAATGTATAATCCTGTACAGTATTGTGTGTGTGTGTGTGTGTGTGTGTGTGTGTGTGTGTGTGTGTGTGTGTGTGTGTGTGTGTGTGTGTGTGTGTGTGTGTGTGTGAGAAACACATTGCATGACCTGGAGGGAAGAAAGGAAGCCAGCATGGTGACTTAGTGGTTAGCACTGTTGCCTCACAGCAAGAAGGTCATGGGTTCGATTCCCACCTGTGGCCTTTTTGTGTGGAATTTGCATGTTCTCCCCATGTTTGCATGGGTTTTTTCCGGGTGCTGCGGTTTACTCCCACATTTAAAGACATGCAGGATAGGTGAATTGGAAACTTTATAATTGTCCAGGTCTCCCTTGCAAAAAAAATCTCAATCTCAATGGGACTAACCTGATTAAATAAAACTTAAATTTCAAAACACTAACAAGCTCCGATAACAGGCTAACCTTGGTTCTAGTGTTTGTTACATCCTATTTTTCTGGGCTGAGCGATGGTCCTCATCACCAATTTCCTTTGGTAATAAAAAATTATGACCCACGTAGTTCTTCAGTAGCTAATCGTGGTTTACATCATGAAGTAACTGATTGTTGCTACAAAGTCTAATGTCATTATCGTCTTACTGACAAGCTCAGCTAAGCTCAGCTAATGGCAGTTTGGTTGTTTATTATACATCTTATGTTTTGGGGGTGAGTGTCAGTTCTCATAACGATTTTTCTTTGGTAGGCATTAAAAATTATGACCCTTTTTTTTTTGCTTTAGTAATCATGGCTTACTGACCTAACGCCATGAAGAGACTGATAGCTACTAAAAATACTAACATAGTTAGCATCAAAAATTACATCACACTATAATTTCACTTGACGCAAATATTGGCACACACACTCGTCTTTCGTTCAGAGTATTAACCTCACAACAAGCCATATTATTACAATATTTGTAATGAAATGTTCACACAACAAAACTGATGAGCCTCTGACCGAGTGCAGCAGCAGCACACGAGCTGTCACTCAAAGCGGCCATACTCCTGATTGTGTTAAGATAGCTGGTCATTTATGGACGTGATCATGAACATGATGATGATGATGTCTGAAAGACAATAAATACATTTTAAAATTACACCACTGGCTTTAATCTTGCATGTATTTTGATTTCAATTCAATCCAATTTAATCAGCTTATAAAGCACCAAATCACAACAAAAGCCGTCTCAAGGTGCCTCACACAGAACAGTTCAACATAAAAATTTAAATAAATAAATAAAAATTTTAAAATTCAAATACATAATTAAAAACAGAAGTAAAAGAATAAAACAGATTAAAAAAAATAAAAACTATTCATAAGAAAGAGAATAACAATGGGTTTTAAGTCTTGACTTAAAAATGTCCACAGACTCCGACTGCCTCACGGTCGTAGGAAGACCGTTCCATAGAACGGGTGCATGATAACAAAAAGCTCTTTGACCCGCTGACTTCTTCTTCACTCTGAACACAAAGCAGTCCCGCATCCTGCGACGCAAAGCCCGGGCCGGCACGTAGGGCTTCACCAGATCGGCCAGATAAGACGGTGTCAGTCCATGAACAACTTTATAAGTCAATAACAAAACCTTAAAATCTGATCTCACAGAGACAGGGAGCCAGTGTAAAGATGCCAAAATGGGTGTGATATGTTCAAATCTTCTGCTTTGTGTCAAAAGTCTGGCAGTAGTGTTCTGAATCAGCTGAAGACCCCTAATGCTGGACTGCGGTAACCCTGAAAATAGGACATTATAATAAGCTAGTCTAGAAGAGACAAAAGCATGAATCAGGGTCTCAGCATCAACCATAGACAGGATGGGGCAGATCCTCGCAATATTTCACAGATGGAAAAAAGCAGTCCTAGTAACATCCCTGATGTGGAGGTCAAAGGACAACGTGGGATCAAAAATTACCGCAAGGTTCTTCACTTTGTCCACATGATGTATGACACATGAACCCAGGCTGAGCGCCAGCTGGTCAAATTGGACCAAGAACCATCATTTCAGTCTTATCAGAGTTTAAAAGTAGGAAGTTACTAGACATCCAGCTTCTCAATGATAGAATTTATGGGACTGAGATTTCCCACAGTTATCGGCATGTACAACTGAGTATCATCAGCATAACAATGAAAGGCAATCCCAAAATGCCGCAATGTACCCCCAAGGGGTGCTACATACAGCGAGAAAAGCAATGGGCCTAAAACGGATCCCTGTGGAACCACAAATCTCACCTCACTATGGTTAGAGGTAGTGTAGGTTTAAGTTACGCATTGTTGATTTAAGCTGTTTTAATTTATTCAGCTTACTTAAAGCAACTGAACACTCACAGATAATGACAATAGACAACTGACCTGTAATGTGGACTGTTTTAGCTGCACATGCGCACATACGTAGCTCAGCCCACCCCCGTCACCATCGGAAAAAAAAAAAAAAACAAAACGCTAAAATAGCTACGTTGTATGCGTTTTGTTTGTGTACGATAATTTCTCCCAAAATACGATAATTTTGAGGTTTTGGTACGATAGTTGCATATTTCCAATCTGACAACACTGCTTATCATCCTAACCAGCAGGAATTTCTGTTAGTGTTAACAAATTGCAGAAGATTGACTCGTTTATCTGTTCACCCACTCACTGTATTTTACAGGGTACATGCCGCGGCGTTTGAAAAAAACCTGGTAAAAACTAGTTTTACTTAGTGTGTGTTTATAAAATGGGTAGTGGACATTTTTTTAAGGGTGGCAATAAATTATACAAAGTTTCTATGATGATTTTAACTGAAAGTGCAGGAAGTTAAAATGAGAAAGTTTTGTCAGTAATTGTATTTATTTTTCATTTATTATTTAGTTGATGTTATGTTTTACAACTGGCAAGGTTGAGATATTTTTCGTTTGGAGCTGGTCTGGTTATCAGGGACTGATTAATGGTGATATCAACATCCATTGTTCACTGTTTTTTTTACCTAATATCCCAAATTTCTCCAAAAATATTAGTTCTATCAACTTTCCATTTTCGCAGTATTCATCCTTGACCCAAAATACATAAACATACCAAACGGCAAATGTCAGCTCTCCCCAGTTTCTCCGTGACTGAAGTTACAAATATGCACACACACACACACACACACACACACACACACACACACACACACACACACACACACACACACAGAGGCCATGTGGCTTTTAATATATAGATATGATCTTATGTGCAACAATTAATAGTGTTTTATCTTCATAAATTCTCAGTGTAATGCTCCAGACTCATCTTTCTTTTCTCTCAAACACTAATGTTAACCACTCAGAATCCTTTGCCACAAACATCTCCCAGTATTCCCGCATGCTGAGCTCTCTTTTCTCCATGCTATTCTTCAGAACACAGCCATCGCACGCCGCTTTGGTTTGGCAGCCAAGATTCCACTGCTTTGGCTCCAGCTTTTTTGGCGTTATGAGGAATGTGTTTTTGACTGTTGCTCCCCTTCAGCGTGCATCATTGTACATAAAAATTACCACTTAGTAACAAGCGGCAGACGTCTTCAGTTAGCCGGAGTCACGTGTTTACAAGTGTCTGCAATTTATTCGCTGCTGAAAACAGAGCGAAAACATCAAAGTGTAATTTACCTGGTTGTAAAGCAACAGGGCACCCTCTCGGTTTTTATGGAACGGTACAGGGAGGGTCAAGTGAAGGCAAATAAAAGAAACACTATAAATTAGTAACCTGGGGAAGGGTTAATGACCAAACAGTAAATAGGCAAGGGAATGCTTTTAAACAGAGTGCTCTGAAATGCTTTCAAATCACTCAAAGCTGAAAGACGTCTGCCACCATGATTTTCCATTTATCACACCTTATAGGAAGCAAATAAACAAGTAAGTATAGGCTTTCAATGCTGTGGTGACTTTGCATTCACACGTTGGACTGAAATGTTTTTTAGTAAAGGGAGGATCCCAGATGTTCCTCAGGAAAGATCTATGCCAGCGACTCGCACAGGAATGCACATTCCCCGGGAGACCGAGAATCTTTGTGTTGAACGTAGCTGCTGACAAACTGACATGATCGTGACCTCACCCCTGTCATAGCACCTGACGCAGTTACTGCCTGAGTCGTATTAAAGTGCACAAAATATATTTATGGGGTGGTGGAGGGGGGTGGTGGGTTAGTTTGTTTGGCATGTAGTTTTTAATAATGGAGGTACGCAGGTTTTCTTTTGAATCTTTGTAAAGTTTCCAGGTTACATGCTATGTCTATAAAAACCTACACTTTAAGATGAGCTTCTCCAAGTGCACTGAAACAGCGTAGGGCTCAGACGACAAAAATGGAGATAAGTCAGTGAGTTTGTCCATTCAGCAAGCTTTTTTATACCATACCTCAAAATTAATGTTTGATGATGTTCTTGAAAAATAATAAGTTATTCTGAATTTGTATACTGTAGCATTATCTATCTACAAAGCAAGAAACGTCTGTGTGTGGGTATGCAGCTTGCATATCTCTCTGACTGTCAGATCGGCCTCTGCTTTCGGATATGGCTTGCATATGGCATGATGATGTGCATCCTTTATTATGAAAAATTTGGGGATTAATTTTCAAAACCTTTATTTTGAAACCTTTATTTTGAATAACATTGTAACATTTGTACTTCCAAGATGGCATGGCTCGCTGATGTTACTGGTTAGCAAAGTTGCAACCAAAATTCCTATGAAGTTGGGACGTTGTGTAAAATGTAAATAAAAACAGAATACAATGATTTGCAAATCCTCTTCAACCTATATTCAATTGAATACACCACAAAGACAAGATATTCAAAAAAGCTGGGACAGTGGTATGTTTACCACTGTGTTACATCACCTTTCCTTCTAACATCACGCAATAAGCATTTGGGAACTGAGGACACTTATTATTGAAGCTTTGTAAGTGGAATTCTTTCCCATTCTTGATTGATGTAGGCCCAGAGAAGGCGGCAGCGTTTAGGGATGTTCTTGATGTATGGCTTTTGCTTTGCATGGTAGAGTTTTAACTTGCACTTGTAGATGTAGCGACAAACTGTGTTAACTAACAATGGTTTTCTGAAGTGTTCCTGAGCCCACGCGGTAAGATCCTTTACACAATGATCCCTCAGGTGGCACTGCATTAAAAACCGATTTTAATGCAGTGCCGCCTGAGGGATCGAAGGTCACGGGCATTCAATATTGGTTTTCAGCTTTGCTGCTTAGGTGTAGAAAGTTCTCAGATTCTCTGAATCTTCTGAATATATTATGGACTGTAGATGATGGATGTTGACAAACATTGTTCTTAAACTGTTGGACTATTTTCTCACACAGTTGTTCATACAGTGGTGATTCTTTCCCCATCTTTGCTTGTGAACAGCTGCGTCTTTTGGGGATGCTCCTTGTATACCCAACTTCACTGGAATTGGGGTTTTAAACATCATATAGTTCATGTTGCTTAAACCGTTTCACAATAAAACATTTAATGCCAGCATCCCAGCAAAGACTTTTACTGTGAAAAGCATGCTTTCAGTGTTCCTTGCTACTGAGTTTAACTTGACAACACTAAGGAGATGTTAGCTAAAATCTGCTTTTTGCTAACACCAACAAATTTCCCACTATCCGGTTGTTAAGCGCTCATGTAACGCATCACGTGATAAATCTGTTTCCAGGTCCAAAGACATTCAAGTTTATAATTAAAGTTACGTCTGTTTGAAAGTTTAGTTTGTGTTTACATTGTGCGCAAACCTGCGTCCCTCCCTTTTCCGCCTCCACCTCAGTTAACACATTCGTCTGGTTCTATTGTCAGAACACTTTTCTTTTACTTTACATATTTTATTATGTACAGGTAAAATATACATGTCTGTTTGTTAATAAAAAATTATTTATTACAATAAACAGGACGTTAAAGTGCAAACTTCACTTTCTCCACGAACGACATGAACAGGAAGCGATCGCAGCTCGCAGCAACAACCATTGAAAATAACGGAGAAACAACCTGAGCGTCTGACATTTTTACATAAAACAAACGCAGTAACAACGTCTATAAACCCAGTTAGTATATCCAGGAGAGTTTTAGGCACAATATACAAAGAGTTTTATGTTGCGATGTTAATGCTGTTGTCCATTTGCAACGGTTTAAGCGCAGCCTGATCAGATCGTCTCAGTGCAGTTCTCAGTGTTAATGAGAGAATGAAGTGAAAATGAAAATCACATGATGCGTTACGTCACACTTAACAACCGGATAGAGGGTTTTCATGTGACATATCAGTCACGTCATTTTGTGTCCCGTGGCCATTCTGGATTATGACGCGGTGGCTGCTGTGATACGCTACGTGCATTTGGCGAACACTTGCAGAAGCTTCAACGTCTGTGTGAACAAGCCTCACGGCACCGTGGCGCTGAGAGAGATCCGCCGCTACCAGAAATCCACTGCTTCTAGAATTTTATTTTATTTTATTCGGCAATAAAATTATATAAGAATACATAAAAATACTGTGGAGGATAACACAAGAACGCTTCCAATACAGATGCTTATTTGCATTGTGGTCCTCGCGCACCAAGCTGCTGATCCGCAAGCTGCCCTTCCAGCGCCTGGTGAGAGAAATCACTCAGGACCTCAAGACGACCTCCACTTTCAGAGCTCCGCTGTGATGCTCTGCAGGAGGCCGGTGAGGCTGACCTGGTCGGCAGCTTCCTAGTTCACAATATCACAGTGTGACACTGTCGGCCAGTTTGCTACATCACCACTAAATTATCTGGTACAAGATACGGATCCACTGAACCAACTGCTACACATCTATCACGCTAATTAGCTTTACCTCGAGGATTTAAAGCATCGTAATAACCATACATTCTCTCCATTTTTCTATCACGCGCCAGCCTCCTTGTAATCCAGAATGGAGACAGCACCTGTCCTGCAGCAAATCGGTCACGTGATTGAAAACCCTCTATATGTACAACACTTCAGTAATAACATAAGCTGAATAAAATATTATATTTGCTTTCAGTTCAAGTTTAAATAAACTGTGTTCAAGAGGTGGCATATTGATTTGCTGTTTCAAATATTCAAAATGTTCTGTTTAATTTTGTCTGACTCTCTTCCAATAACCTGTTTAATAGGAATCTTTTATTTTCATATAATTGATAATAAAACAGATTTTTAAAGCAATATGAAATACTTTATTCAAATAATAACAATATGTACGAGGTCTCTTAGATAATAAACCGACCCTTTTATTTTTTTTTTTAACTATATGGATTTGAATGACATGCGATTACACCAATCATGCTTGAACCCTCGTGCGCATGCGTGAGTTTTTTCACGCGTGTCGGTGACGTCATTTCCCTGTGGGCAGGCCTTGAGTGAGATGTGGTCCCGCCCTCTCGGCTGAATTCCTTTGTTTCACACGTTGCTCGAGACGGCGCGCGTTGCTTTATCAATATTTTTTCTGGACCTGTGAGGAATATCCGAGTGGACACTATTCGAGAAATTAAGATGGTTTTCTGTGAAAAGTTTAACGGCTGATGAGAGATTATGGGGTGTTTCTGTCGGTGTAAGGACTTCCCACAGAGCGGGACGTCCTGCAGCGCTTCCAGGCGCTGTCGTCGGCCTGTTTCGAGCTTAAAACATCCTAATTTAAGGCTTAATTCACCCAGGACATCGTGAGAGAACAGAGAAGATTCAGAAGAGGCCGGCATGAGGAATTTATGCGGACATTCCACTGTTTAAGGACATTTTTTTAATGAAAGACGTACGCGCAAATTCGCCGAGTCGTTTCCGTGACGACTCGGCAAATCTGTGTGCGCCGCGACAGGAAAAACACCTCCGTGTTGAAAACCATTTGTAGAATTCAGGCGGCTTTTAATGGCTTTCAACAAGTGAGTAACTGAGAAATTGTTTAACAGCTTGGGCATGTTCCAACTTGCCCGTTAAGATTTCCAACGGAGGTGTTTTTCCTGCCGCGACCCCCCGCGGTCGGGTCCAGCCCGACATGCGACTCTGCCCGCACGTTCTTTCATTACAAAATGACCGTTAACAATGGAATGTCCGAATAAACTCCTCATGCCGACTTCTTCTGAAAGTTCTCTGTTCTCTGACGACTTACTGCGTCAACAGAGCCTGAAACGGCGAGACGCTGCCGCCTCGAAGCGCAGATCGCCGTCAGGCGCCGTGGACCGTCCTTAAAGCGACGCTACCAGACCAAAATCTTTCATCAGCCGTTAAAATTTTTACCGAAAACCAGCTGAATTTATTGAATGGTGTCCACTCAGTTGTGCCTTACAGTTTTGAAAAATTTTTTATCAAACAAAGCAACAGTCTCTGAGCCATTCCTAAACAATGAAAAAAATCGACGAGCGGGTGGACGACTCCTCACTCAAAGACTGCCCACAGGCGAATGACGTAACCGACAGGCGTGAAAAAACTCTCGCATGCCCACGAGGGTTCAAGCATGTCTGATGTAATCACACGTGATTCAAATCCATATGGTTTTTGAAAAAATAATAAGGTCGGATACTTTTCTAATAGACCTCATATATGTTGCGGACATGACGAGCGAAGCGGTTTGTGGCTTTTTACGACAATGTTATCCGGTTTTTCTCCACTGGGGCTGAATTTTTGTGCCATTTCCGGACTGTTTTGTGCCATTTCTGGTTTGTGCCTTCATCTACCATAAGAGCGAGCTTTGCGCCACTGCGTGGCGCTTCGCTCATATTATATACAACATAAGTACACCTCTTTCTACATCCCACCTTCAAACACAGCCTCATATGACCATCCATGAGAAATCGACTTAAGATCCCCATTTCCTATAGGAATACAAACTTCCTCCGGGCACTGCACTAGTAGCCTATATCAGTGACATTAGCTGCAACATTTGCTCACCCTTTTCCCAGCATCTATTGATTTATTGATGCAAATAACATATGTGCATGACTATGCACTGTGTCTGTGCTCTGTCAGAGAAGGGGTTCCAATGAAATATAGTAAATTCTGTGCCATTTAAATATTGTGTGTAGCCTTTTTGACTGTGTTCTTCTCAGCTTAGTGAGACACCCCTCTATAGCACCCCAACCCAAATCCTCTTCCCACGACCATGGATGGAATGTGTGCTCCAGGATAGTATCTCAATTTACTGCAGATTCGAAACACTGCTACAAAATGTTTTGAAACCTTTGAAAAACCTTTTTAGTTTTGAAAGTTGTTCTGGACTCCACATGAAAAGGAAGACATCACATGCATGCTACCATGTGCTGAATAGTATCACCTACTGGACAGTTCAAGAACATGCATTCATATCAATTAATTGATTTCATGTTCAAAGGCTACAGTCAGCACAGGGTGTGTACTTGTACTAGCACATGTTTAAAATATCTCAAAATTAAAAGTACATTGAGATTATCAATGTTTGTGTGAGTCATGAATAAGCCCAAAATCTCTTTGTCCTTTGATCTGCAAATTACAGAAATTACCAGGAAATCCTCTCGTGTTTGTGTAATATTAGAAAGACAAAGCCTGTTTGGTTCATGTCTGTGTTTCTCCCAGAACTGATTATTGTAATGTTCTTTTTTTCTGGACACATACACACAAACACTCAAAGTCTTCAAATTACTCACAAAGCAGCTGGTAGGCTTTTAACTAATACAAGTAAATTGGACAATATTTGTCTCATTTCATTAGCTGTCTGTCCATTTGAGATCAGATTTCACGGTTTTGTTGTCAACATAGGAAATATTGAATGTCCTTCTATCTTACTGAGCTTGTAAAGCTTTATGTACTGTCCCATGTTTTATGGTCTCAAGTTGTAGGATTACAGTAGACCGTTTCAGAGTATTTGAAAAAATCAAATTCAAGAGTTTTTTTAATGTTACACATCAAACTTATTTTTAATGGCGCTTCACTCGCGTTTTCTTTTGAGTGATAAATTATTTTCTAGGCATTAATGGGTTTGTGGCACGTAGTGCTTACCATTATTCATACCACACATTACATTAACAACGCAAGTTTGATTACTGGTAGGCCATATTAAAGAAAATGCTAACTATGGTTAGCATATGCATGTGAAGGCACAGAAACGCATCTGACACTAACCATTAACTTCAACCATGGTTCATGGCCACATATGTGGTCATGTTAAATGCATTAGACAATAACATAAATGTTAACTGCAATTACAGTGCATCTGGAAAGTATTCACATTTTCCACTTTTTGTTATGTTACAGCCTTATTCCAAAATGGATGAAATTATTATTTTTTCCTCAAAATTATACACACAATACCCCATAATGACAATGTGAAAATAGGTTTTTTAGGTTTTTGCACATTTATTTAAAAAAAATAAAAACAACAGCGACCAAGGAATCACATGTACATAAGAATTCACAGCCTTTGCCATGAAACTCAAAATTGAACTGATCATCCTTGAGATGTTTCTATAACTTAAATGGAGTGCATCTGAGGTCAATTCAGTTTATTGGGCATGATTTGGAAAGGCACACACCTGTCTACATATAAGGTCCCACAGTTGACAGTGCATGTCAGAGCACAAACCAAGCATGAAGTCAAAGGAATTGTCTGTAGACCTTCAAGACAGGATTGTCTTGAGGCACAAATCAGGGGAAGGGTACAGAAACATGTCTGCTGCTTTGAAGGTTCCAGTGAGCACAATGGCCTCCATCATCCATAAATGGAAGAAGTTCGGATCCACCAGGACTCTTCCTGGCTGCACGTCTAAACTGAGCGATCAGGAGAGAAGAGCCTTAGTCAGGGAGGTGACCAAGAACCCAATGGTCACTCCGGAGATCCAGAATTCCTCTGTGGAGAGAGGAGAACCCACCAGAAAGACAACCATCTCTGCAGCAAACCACCAATCAGGCCTGTATGGTAGAGTGGCCAGACAGAAGCCACTCCTTAGTAAAAGGCACATGACAGCCGGCCTGGAGTTTGACAAAAGACACCTGAAGGACTCTCAGACCATGAAAAACAAAATTCTCTGATCTGATGAGACAAAGATTGAACTCTTTAGTGTGAATGTCAGGTGTCATGTTAGGAGGAAACCAGGCACCATCCCTACAGTGAAGCATGGTGGTGACAACATCATGCTGTGGGGATGTTTTTCAGCAGCAGGAACTGGCAGACTAGCCAGGATCGAATCAATCGAAAGATGAATGCAGCAATGGACAGAGACATCCTGGATGAAAACCTGATCCAGAGCATGCTTGACCTCAGACTGGGGCGACGGTTCATCTTCAAGCAGGACAATGACACTAACCACACAGCCAAGATATCAAAGGAGTGGTTTTAGGACAACTCTGAATGTCCTTGAGTGGCCCAGCAGAGACCAGACCTGAATCTGATTGAAAATCTCTGGAGAGATCTGAAAATGTCTGTGCACCGACACTCCTCATCCAACCTGATGGAGCTTAGAGGTGCTGCAAAGAGGAATGGGTAACACTGCTCAAAGATAGGTACATCAAGCTCGTGACATCATATTCAAGACTTGAGGCTCTAATTTCTGCCAAAGGTGCATCAACATAGTATTGAGCAAAGGCTGTGAATACTTATGTACACATGATTTCTTAGTTGTTTTTTCATTTGTTTGTTTGTTTTGAATATTTTTTAAGAAATTTGCAAAAAAAAAAAATTTAAAAGTTTTTTCATGTTGTCATTATGGGGTGTTGTGAGTAGAATCTTGAGGGGAAAAAAAATTCATTTCCCACTTTTTGGAATAAGTCATCAATCATCATCATCAATTTTATTTATATAGCGCCAAATCACAACAAACAGTTGCCCCAAGGCGCTTTATATTGTAAGGCAAGGCCATACAATAATTACGTAAAAACCCCAACAGTCAAAACGACCCCCTGTGAGCAAGCACTTGGCGACAGTGGGAAGGAAAAACTCCCTTTTAACAGGAAGAAACCTCCAGCAGAACCAGGCTCAGGGAGGGGCAGTCTTCTGCTGGGACTGGTTGGGGCTGAGGGAGAGAACCAAGAAAAAGGCATGCTGTGGAGGGGAGCAGAGATCAATCACTAATGATTAAATGCAGAGTGGTGCATACAGAGCAAAAAGAGAAAGAAACAGTGCATCATGGGAACCCCCCAGCAGTCTAAGTCTATAGCAGCATAACTAAGGGATGGTTCAGGGTCACCTGATCCAGCCCTAACTATAAGCTTTAGGAAAAAGGAAAGTTTTAAGCCTAATCTTAAAAGTAGAGAGGGTGTCTGTCTCCCTGATCTGAATTGGGAGCTGGTTCCACAGGAGAGGAGCCTGAAAGCTGAAGGCTCTGCCTCCCATTCTACTCTTACAAACCCTAGGAACTACAAGTAAGCCTGCAGTCTGAGAGCGAAGCGCCCTATTGGGGTGATATGGTACTATGAGGTCCCTAAGATAAGATGGGACCTGATTATTCAAAACCTTATAAGTAAGAAGAAGAATTTTAAATTCTATTCTAGAATTAACAGGAAGCCAATGAAGAGAGGCCAATATGGGTGAGATATGCTCTCTCCTTCTAGTCCCCGTTAGTACTCTAGCTGCAGCATTTTGAATTAACTGAAGGATTTTCAGGGAACTTTTAGGACAACCTGATAATAATGAATTACAATAGTCCAGCCTAGAGGAAATAAATGCATGAATTAGTTTTTCAGCATCACTCTGAGACAAGACCTTTCTAATTTTAGAGATATTGCGTAAATGCAAAAAAGCAGTCCTACATATTTGTTTAATATGCGCTTTGAATGACATATCCTGATCAAAAATGACTCCAAGATTTCTCACAGTATTACTAGAGGTCAGGGTAATGCCATCCAGAGTAAGGATCTGGTTAGACACCATGTTTCTAAGATTTGTGGGGCCAAGTACAATAACTTCAGTTTTATTTGAGTTTAAAAGCAGGAAATTAGAGGTCATCCATGTCTTTATGTCTGTAAGACAATCCTGCAGTTTAGCTAATTGGTGTGTGTCCTCTGGCTTCATGGATAGATAAAGCTGGGTATCATCTGCGTAACAATGAAAATTTAAGCAATGCCGTCTAATAATACTGCCTAAGGGAAGCATGTATAAAGTGAATAAAATTGGTCCTAGCACAGAACCTTGTGGAACTCCATAATTAACCTTAGTCTGTGAAGACGATTCCCCATTTACATGAACAAATTGTAATCTATTAGATAAATATGATTCAAACCACCGCAGCGCAGTGCCTTTAATACCTATGGCATGCTCTAATCTCTGTAATAAAATTTTATGGTCAACAGTATCAAAAGCAGCACTGAGGTCCAACAGAACAAGCACAGAGATGAGTCCACTGTCTGAGGCCATAAGAAGATCATTTGTAACCTTCACTAATGCTGTTTCTGTACTATGATGAATTCTAAAACCTGACTGAAACTCTTCAAATAGACCATTCCTCTGCAGATGATCAGTTAGCTGTTTTACAACTACCCTTTCAAGAATTTTTGAGAGAAAAGGAAGGTTGGAGATTGGCCTATAATTAGCTAAGATAGCTGGGTCAAGTGATGGCTTTTTAAGTAATGGTTTAATTACTGCCACCTTAAAAGCCTGTGGTACATAGCCAACTAATAAAGATAAATTGATCATATTTAAGATTGAAGCATTAAATAATGGTAGGGCTTCCTTGAGCAGCCTGGTAGGAATGGGGTCTAATAGACATGTTGATGGTTTGGATGAAGTAACTAATGAAAATAACTCAGACAGAACAATCTGATAGAAAGAGTCTACCAAATACCGGCATCACTGAAAGCAGCCAAAGATAACGATACATCTTTGGGATGGTTATGAGTAATTTTTTCTCTAATAGTTAAAATTTTATTAGCAAAGAAAGTCATGAAGTCATTACTAGTTAAAGTTAAAGGAATACTCGGCTCAATACAGCTCTGACTCTTTGTCAGCCTGGCTACAGTGCTGAAAAGAAACCTGGGGTTGTTCTTATTTTCTTCAATTAGTGATGAGTAGTAAGATGTCCTAGCTTTACGGAGGGCTTTTTTATAGAGCAACAGACTCTTTTTCCAGGCTAAGTGAAGATCTTCTAAATTAGTGAGACGCCATTTCCTCTCCAACTTACGGGTTATCTGCTTTAAGATGCAAGTTTGTGAGTTATACCACGGAGTCAGGCACTTCTGATTTAAAGCTCTCTTTTTCAGAGGAGCTACAGCATCCAAAGTTGTCTTCAATGAAGATGTAAAACTATTGACAAGATACTCTATCTCACTTACAGAGTTTAGGTAGCTACTCTGCACTGTGTTGGTATATGGTATTAGAGAACATAAAGAAGGAATCATATCCTTAAACCTAGTTACAGCGCTTTCTGAAAGACTTCTAGTGTAATGAAACTTATTCCCCACTGCTGGGTAGTCCATCAGAGTAAATGTAAATGTTATTAAGAAATGATCAGACAGAAGGGAGTTTTCAGGGAATACTGTTAAGTCTTCAATTTCCATACCATAAGTCAGAACAAGATCTAAGATATGATTAAAGTGGTGGGTGGACTCATTTACATTTTGAGCAAAGCCAATTGAGTCTAATAATAGATTAAATGCAGTGCTGAGGCTGTCATTCTCAGCATCTGTGTGGATGTTAAAATCACCCACTATAATTATCTTATCTGAGCTAAGCACTAAGTCAGACAAAAGGTCTGAAAATTCACAGAGAAACTCACAGTAACGACCAGGAGGACGATAGATAACAACAAATAAAACTGGTTTTTGCGACTTCCAATTTGGATGGACAAGACTAAGAGTCAAGCTTTCAAATGAATTAAAGCTCTGTCTGGGTTTTTGATTAATTAATAAGCTGGAATGGAAGATTCCTGCTAATCCTCCGCCTCGGCCCGTGCTACGAGTGTTCTGGCAGTTAGTGTGTGTGACTCGGGGGTGTTGACTCATTTAAACTAACATATTCATCCTGCTGTAACCAGGTTTCTGTAAGGCAGAATAAATCAATATGTTGATCAATTATTATATCATTTACTAACAGGGACTTAGAAGAGAGAGACCTA